>NC_060176.1:46087006-46138201 GCF_021184085.1 Oncorhynchus gorbuscha
GCAAAAACACAGGTCTAAAAAGAAAACAATTCAACGTACAATTGTAAGGCAACCAGCTGCAATAGGGTTGTGAGTTTGCTCCACATCTGGGAATATAGCTGAACCAACATACAAATCAAATCAAATTTATTTATATAGCCCTTCGTACATCAGCTGATATCTCAAAGTGCTGTACAGAAACCCAGCCTAAAACCCCAAACAGCAAGCAATGCAGGTGTAGAAACACAGTGGCTAGGAAAAACTCCCTAGAAAGGCCAAAACCTAGGAAGAAACCTAGAGAGGAACCAGGCTATGTGGGGTGGCCAGTCCTCTTCTGGCTGTGCCGGGTGGAGATTATAACAGAACATGGCCAAGATGTTCAAATGTTCATAAATGACCAGCATGGTTGAATAATAATAAGGCAGAACAGTTGAAACTGGAGCAGCAGCACAGTCAGGTGGACTGGGGACAGCAAGGAGTCATCATGTCAGGTAGTCCTGGGGCACGGTCCTAGGGCTCAGGTCCTCCGAGAGAGAGAAAGAAAGAGAGAATTAGAGAGAGCATATGTGGGTTGGCCAGTCCTCTTCTGGCTGTGCCGGGTGGAGATTATAACAGAACATGGCCAAGATGTTCAAATGTTCATAAATGACCAGCATGACTGGGGACAGCAAGGAGTCATCATGTCAGGTAGTCCTGGGGCATGGTCCTAGGGCTCAGGTCCTCCGAGAGAGAGAAAGAAAGAAGGAGAGAATTAGAGAACGCACACTTAGATTCACACAGGACACCGAATAGGACAGGAGAAGTACTCCAGATATAACAAACTGACCCTAGCCCCCCGACACAAACTACTGCAGCATAAATACTGGAGGCTGAGACAGGAGGGGTCAGGAGACACTGTGGCCCCATCCGAGGACACCCCGGACATGGCCAAACAGGAAGGATATAACCCCACCCACTTTGCCAAAGCACAGCCCCCACACCACTAGAGGGATATCTTCAACCACCAACTTACCATCCTGAGACAAGGCTGAGTATAGCCCACAAAGATCTCCGCCACGGCACAACCCAAGGGGGGGAGGGGGCGCCAACCCAGACAGAATGACCACAACAGTGAATCAACCCACTCAGGTGACGCACCCCCTCCAGGGACGGCATGAGAGAGCCCCAGTAAGCCAGTGACTCAGCCCCTGTAATAGGGTTAGTGGCAGAGAATCCCAGTGGAAAGAGGGGAACCGGCCAGGCAGAGACAGCAAGGGCGGTTCGTTGCTCCAGAGCCTTTCCGTTCACCTTCCCACTCCTGGGCCAGACTACACTCAATCATATGACCCACTGAAGAGATGAGTCTTCAGTAAAGACTTAAAGGTTGAGACCGAGTTTGCGTCTCTGACATGGGTAGGCAGACCGTTCCATAAAAATGGAGCTCTATAGGAGAAAGCCCTGCCTCCATACAGTGTTGACTTCCAAAAACAAACATGAAATTGTAATTAGACTCAACAAGTTTTTATACATTCATCTCACTGTGAGCAAAGTTTGTTGAGTGAACAAACGTTCACCCATTAGCTACATTTATTTTCCTTCTGAAGTCCAACAAACTTAGAGAATAACACTGATAAATCAATTGGTTAAGTGAAGACACTTGCCAGTCGGTCAGCGCATGCTCGGAGTACACGTCCTGGTAATCCTTCTAGACCTGCGGCCTTATGAATGTTGACCTGTTTAAAGCTCTTACTCACATCTGCTACGGAGAGCGTGATCACACACTTGTCTGGAACAGCTGATGCTCTCATGCATGTCTCAGTGTTACTTGCCTCGAAGCGAGCATAGAAGTAATTTAGCTCGTCTGGATGGCTCGTGTCACTGGGCAGCTCTCGGCTGTGCTTCCCTTTGTTGTATGTAATAGTTTGCAAGCCCTGCCACATCTGACGAGCGTCAGAGCCGGTGTAGTACGATTCGATCCTAGTTCTGTATTGACTTTTTGCCTGTTCTATGGTTCGTCGGAGGGCATAGCGAGATTTCTTGTAAGCTTCCGGGTTAGAGTCCCGCTCCTTGAAAGCGGCAGCTCTACCCTTTAGCTCAGTGCGGATGTTGCCTGTAATCCATTGCTTCTGGTTGGGGTATGTACGTACAGTCACTGTGGGAACGATGTCGTTGATGCACATATTGATGAGGTCAGTGACTGATGTGGTGTACTCCTCAATGCCATGGGAAGAATCCCAGAATATATTCCAGTCTGTGTTAGCAAAACAGTCCTGTAGCTTAGCATCTGCTTCATCTGACCTATTTTTTATTGACCGAGTCACTGGTGCTTCCTACTTTAGTTTTCACTTGTAAGCAGGAATCAGGAGGATAGAATTATGGTCAGATTTGCCAAATGGAGGGCGAGGGAGAGCTTTGTACTTGTCTCTGTGTGTGAAGGTGGTATAGAGTTTTTTCCCCCTCTGGTTACACATTTAACATGCTTGCGGGAATGAGGTAAAACTGACTTATGTTTCCTTGCATTAAAGTCCCCGGCCACTAGGAGTGCCGCCTCTGGATGAGCGTTTTCCTGTTTTCTTATGGCCGTATACAGCTCATTGAGTGCGGTCTTAGTGCTAGCATTGGTTTGCCAGCTGTATGTTATTCATGTCGTCGTTCAGCCACGACTCAGTGAAACATAAGATATTACCGTTTTTAATGTCCCATTTGTAGGATATACTGTATGTGCTCGTTGCTCGTCTATTTTATTATCCAATGATTGTACTTTGGCTAATAGGACCGATGGTAAAGGCAGATTACCCACCTTACAGGGCACCCAGACCTACACACCCGATACTCCATCTCTTTCTCCTGCGAATGACTGGGGTGAGGGCCTTGTCGGGTGTCTGGAGTAAATCCTTTGCATCTGACTCGTTGAAGATAAAAAATATATCCTTCCAGTACGGGGTGAGTAATCGCTGTCCTGATATCTAGAAGCTCTTTCTGGTCATAAGAGATGATGGCAGAAATGTTATGTAAAATATGAATTACAAATAGGGGATTGTCGGATAAACACACTCAATAGCACATTTGTTTAGGGGATCGTAAAACGGCAACCATCTCTTAGATAGATCGCTGGTAGAAAAATGTTTACTACATCCCAAAATATATACTTTGTAGATAATTGGCCCTCTTTCTGGGACTCACCCACAAACAGGACCAAGCCTGGCCAGCTGAGGATTGATGGACTCCATCCTAGCTGGAGGGGTGCTCTCATCTTATCTATCGCATAGACAGGGCCCTAACTCATCTAGCTCCACAATGAGATAGAGGGCAGGCCAGGCAGCAGGCAGGCGTCTGGAGTCTGCCACTAGCACTGTCAGTGTAGTCAGCTCAGCTATCCCCATTGACATCTTGTCTGTGCCTCGATCTATGTTGGGCAAAACTAAAAATGGCGGTGTTTGCCTTAGCAATCTCACTGGAGTAAAGACTTCCTCCATTCTGGTCATTATTGAAAGAGATTGTGATATCTCACATCGCAAAATAGGGCTACTGAATGTTAGATCCCTCACTTGCAAGGCAGTCATAGTCAATGAACTAAACACGGATCATAATGTTGATGTGACTGGCCTGACTGAAACATGGTTCAAGCCTAATGGATTTACTGTGTTAAATGAGGCCTCTCCTCCTGGTTACACTAGTGGGTTTTGTCCAACATGTCTCCGGGACTACTCATTGCCACAGTCATACCCTGTATCTAGTTTTGTCCCGTGGAATCTAAATGTTGTTCCTCATAATCCTGGACTATCGAACCACCATCTTTTTACGTTTGCAATTTCAACAAATAATCTGCTCAGACCCCAACCGAGGATCATCAAAAGCCATGCTATAAATTCTCGGACAACCCAACAATTCCTAAATGCCCTTCCAGACTCCCTCCACCTACCCAAGGCCGTTGGAGTACAAAAATCGGTTAACCACCTAACTGAGGATCTAAATTTAACCTAGCGTAATACCCTAGATCAGTGGTTCTTAACCTGGGTTCGATCAGTCTCAGGGGTTCGGCGGAGGTCAAGACACACATCCGACTCATATGATTCGTGATGACACGCCCTGCTTGGCCATCATTGGCTGCAGGTGATCACGCTCCAACGCTTGGCCTATCTGTGCTGAATGGAATTTGGTGTGCCCAGTAGTCTACTTGTGACTGTCGTGATGGTATGTCTTGTGATTTCTTTCTTAATATTTGAATCCCTTCATACTTACTATGTCGAGCAAAAAATGAAAGTGGTCGGACAAATATGTACAATATGGATTCACATGTATAACGGAACGTGATGGGAGTCAGCGTCCTAACTGCATGATTTGCAATGCCAAGTTGAGTAATTCTAGTCTAGCACCGGCAAAACTAAGAACACTTCCTTAAGCTGCATGGAGATGGAAAATACAAGAACACAACGCTCGCTGAATTCAAGGTGAAGAGAGCCAGATTCGATGTAAAAGCTACTCTGCCTGATCTCGGCTTTGTACCCATCAACAAACTGATCCCCACAGCATCGTATGAAGTTGCTTACCTGATCACAAAGCAAGGCAAACCACACACCATTGGTGAAACACTCATAAAACCAGCTGTGTTGAAAATGGCAAATATCATGCTGGGAAAAGAGGCTGAAGTTAAGTTATCCCAAATTCCTCTTTCAAATGACACCATTCAACTCGACGAGACCACAGACGTTTCCAATCTAAGCCAACTTGCGCTATTCATGCACTATGTGAATGACGACGTGATAAAGGAAGATTTTTTCATTTTGTAAGCCTCTTACAACAACAACTAAGGCAGCCGATGTGAAGAAACTTGTGGATGACTTCTTTAAAGACAACAATCTTTCGTGGGATATGGTTTCTGCAGTTTGTTCGGACGAAGCTCCAGTCATGCTGGGAAGAAAGTCTGGTTTTGGTGCGCTAGTGAATGCCGATGTACCACACATCATTGTTACGCATTGTATTCAGCACAGGCATGCGTTGGCAACAAAAACCTTGCCTCCAAAACTGGCAGAAGTATTAAATATTGTAGTGGAATGTGTGAACTATGTGCCAACTAGTGCTCTGAGGCACCGCATCTTCAGTGAGCTGTGTAAAGAAATGGGCTCTGAATTCGAGGTACTTCTGTACCATTCTAAAGTTCGGTGGTGTCCCGGGGACAGGTGTTGAATCGTGTTTTTGCCGTGTGGAATTAACCCTGTTTTTGCAAAAGCACCAACATTGTCATGCATATTGCTACAAAAATTAGTTCATTCTCATTTTAGCGTACATGGCTGATATCTTCGCAGCTCTCAATCATCTCAATCAAAAGATGCAGGGCGGTGGAGTCAACATCATCGAAGCGGAGGAAAATCTGAAGGCTTTTCAAAAAAAGCTACCGTTATGGAAACGACGAACAGAGAACGATAACTTCGCAAACTTTCCCCTGCTGGACGACTGTGTAAGTAAGATCGAAGATGTATCTGGAATCGGAGACATTTCTGTACCTGCGGAACTGAAGCAAGCAATTGTCACACACTTAGATGAGCTTCCAAAGTCTCTCGACGGATACTTCCCTACAAGAGTCATATCCAGCATGGGTGAGACAGCCGTTCACGTTTAGTGTTGAGACAACAGATGTCAATGATGAATACCTCGATGAAATCATTGAAATTCAGCAGAGCCAGGTTCAACAGCAATTCTTCAGAACAACAACGATTTCAACATTTTGGTGTCAACAAATGGTAACGTACCCTGTTATTGCTAAGAAAGCTCTTGAGATTTTCATACCGTTTGTTACAACATATCTTTGCGAGCAATCCTTTGAGGATGCTGGACATAAAAACGAAGAAAAGGAACAGACTTTGTTGCGAAAATGACATGAGAGTGGCACTTGCCAAGGTGAAGCCGCGCATTTCTGAACTGGTCTCTGAAAGGCAACATCAGGAGTCACACTTGCAGTAAATATTCATTATTATGTTTTTGTTTTTGTGTGAAAATCATGATTTGATGATTTTGTTCTTTGAACACAGTGATGTTGACGCACGGTTCATTTTGTGCACCAGTAAAATATATACCTATGTTTTGAATATGAAAAAATCCTAATTTATTTTCCACTTAAGGGTTCGGTGAATGCGCATATGAAACTGGTAGGGTTCAGTACCTCCAACAAGGTTAAGAACCACTGCCCTAGATGCAGTCGCACCTCAAAAAATCTAAAGAAAATTTGTCACAAGAAATTAGCTCCCTGGTATACAGAAAATATCAGAGGCCTGAAGCAAGCTTCCAGAAAATTGGAACGGAAGTGGCTCTCCACCAAACTGGAAGTCTTGGAAAAGACAGTACTGTGCAATATCAAAGAGCCCTCACTGCTGCTCGATCACCCTATTATTCCAACCTAATTGAGGAGAATAAGAACAATCCTAAATGTATTTTTGATACTGTCACAAAGGTAACTAAAAAGCAGCATACCCCAAGAGAAGATGTATTTCACTTCATCAGTGATGAATTCCTGAACTTCTACGACGAAAAGATCATGATCATTAGGAAGCAAATTTCGGACTCCTCTTTGAATCTGCATATTTCTCCAAAGCTCAGTTGTCCTGAGTCTGCACAGAACTGCCAGGACTTAGGATCAATGGAGACACTAAAGTTTTCTAATCCTGTAACTCTTGACACATGAAAATAGTCATGTCCTCTAAACCTTCAAGCTGCGTACTGGCCCCTATTTCAACTCAGTAGTTTAAAGAACTACTTCCTGTGCTTGCCCCTCCTATGTTGAGCATAATGGATGGCTCTCTATCCTCCGGATATGTACCAAACTCTCTAAAAGTGGCAGTAATAAAGCCTCTCTTGGAAAAGCAAAACATTGACCCGGCCGATATCGAATATCCTATTCCTCTAAAAAAATAATAACAATAATATTGCCCAGCATCTCTCTGCCTTCCTGAAGACAAATAATGTACATGAAACGCTTCAGTCTGGTTTAAGACCTCATCATAGCACTGAGACTGCACTCATGAAGGTGGTAAATTACCTTTTTAATGGCATCAGACCAAGGCTCTGCATCTGTCCTCGTGCTCCCAGACCTTAGTGCTGATTTTGACACCACCGATCACCACCATTTTTTGGAGAGATCGGAAACCCTAATTGGTCTACACGGACAAGTTCTTGCCTGGTTTAGATCTTATCTGTCGGAAAGATATCAGTTCATCTCTGTGGAAGGTTTGTCCTCTGACGAATAATTTGTAAGTTTTGGTGTGCCTCAAGGTTCCGTTTTAGGACCACTACTGTTTTCACTATATATTCTACCTCTTTCACTGCTATGCGGACGACACACAGCTGTACATTTCGATGAAACATAGTGAAGCCCCAAAATGTCCTACCCTGGAAGCCTGTGTTTCAGACATAAGGAAGTGGATGGCGGCAAATGTTTTACTTTTGAACTCGGACAAAACAGAGATGCTAGTTCTAGGTCCCAAGAAACAAAGACATCTTCTGTTGGATCTGACAATTCATCTTGATAGTTGTACAGTCGTCTAAAATAAAACTGTGAAGGACCTCGGCATTACTCTGGTCCCACATCTCTCTTTTGACAAACACATCAAGAATATTTCAAGGACAACATTTTTCCATCTTTGTAACATTGCAAAAATCAGTAATCTTTCGTCCAAAAATTATGTAGAAAGGCTAATCCGAGCTTTTGTTACTTCTAGATTAGACTACTGAAATGCTCTACTCTCCAGCTACCCGGATAAAGCACTAAATAAACTTCAGTTAGTGCTAAACACGGCTTCTGGAATCTTGACTAGAACACCAAAATTGTATCAAATTAGTACTGTGCTAGCCTCTCTATACTGGCATCATGTAAGGCTAGGGCTGATATCAAGATTTTACTGCTAACCTACTATCTCTCCAATTTGGTCCTGCCGTACACACCTACACGTACGCTACGGTCACAAGACGCAGGTCTCCTTATTGTCCCTAGAACTTCTAAGCAAACAGCTGGAGGCAGGGAGTTCACCAATAGAGCTCCATTTTTATGCAATGGTCTGCCTATCGATGTGAGAGACGCAGACTCGGCCTCGACCTTTAAGTCTTTACTTTAGACTCATCTCTTCAGTAGGTCCTACGATTGAGTGTAGTCTGGCCCAGGGGTGCGAAGGTGAACGGCCAGGCACTGCAGCGTCAAACCGCCCTTGCTCTCTCTGCCTGGCCGGCTCCCCTCTCTCCACTGGGATTCTCTGCCTCTGAAACTATTACGGGGGCCGAGACACTGGCTTACTAGTGCTCTTCATGCCTTTCCTAGGAGGGATGCGTCACTTGAGTGGGTTGAGTAACTAACATGATCTTCCTGTTTGGTTTTGCGCCCCTTCTGCCTTGTGCAGTGGAGGAGATCTTTGTGGGCTATACTCAGCCTTGCCCCCTACACCACTAGGGTCAGTTTGTTATATCTGGTGTAATTCTCCTGTCTTATCTCATGTCCTGTGTGGATTTAAGTATGCTCCCTCTAATACTCTCTCCCTCCCTCCCCTCCCGGAGGACCTGAGCCCTAGGACCATGTATCAGGACTACCTGGCCTGATGACTGTCCCCAGTCCACCTGGTCGTACTGCTGCTCCAGTTTCAACTGTTCTGCCTGCGGCTATGGAACCCTAATATAATAATAATAATAATAAACCCTGACTTGTTCAACGGATATGCCACCTTGTCCCAGACCTGCTTTTTCGATTCTCTCATTTGATTTGATTCAGGTGCTCAGGGTCCCATCTAGCTAAGAATTTAACTCCAATATTTGCCATACATGAAATGTCAAATAGTGAAATTCTGAGCTAGTTCCCTTCCAGTGATGTTGCCTATATACTGAAAGGAGGTCAGTAAATGGGTGGGTAACTTTGAACTACAAATCCTATCATCCAATCTCTCAAGTGAACCCATGGAACCCTAGCATCACTTGCAGCTCATTGTTGGACTCGATAGGAAGGCTGTGGTCAGTTAAGTCCAGGAGCCTTAGGAAAATGTCACCCGAGTTGCTTCCCTCTGATTGGCTGATTTGATTGTCACCTTCCACCTCGGCCTTCCAAGATTGGTCCACACTGCAGCCCTCTGAGATATAAAATAAAGGATGGAGCAGGACACACAAGTCAACTCCCTCCCTGAATTGCACCTTCACTTTCCCAACCACACATCCCTTACATACCACGTTTGCATTCCCGGAGCCCCCCCAGCTTAAAACCTAAAAAAGCCCTGATGTAGGGAGTGAGTCAACTCTTTAGTCATTATAGACTAGATAGCCAATTTTATTACAGACATAAATACTCCTGTTTAATCAGCTGTCAAGGTCCTAATTCTCTAAAATAACGTTGGAGGTGGCTTATAGTAGAGAAATGAGCATTTCATTATCTGATAACAGCTCTGGTGGACAGTCCTGCAGTCAGAATGCCAATTGCACACTCTCAACTTGAGACATTGCGGCATTGTGACAAAACTGTACATTTTAGTGGGATCTGGGATCTTTTATTTCAGCACATGAAAGGATTTGACATATTGCATTTATATTTGTGCAGTATAAATGGCTCAATATTACTTTGACAGTAAACAATACCATCCTAAAAGCGCTCTGGGGATGGTAACAATGAAGGCAGGGAAAATAGGTGGGACACTGCATGTATAAGGCCTATGCCATCCTGCAGTGAACACACACCAAGACCTTGAGAGAAGACATGAAACTCACAGGATGATCTGCAAGATTAAAATGCATCTTTATGACATGATCCCACCTAGCTTATGAAGACAGTTTGAGTAACGGATGTTTAAGTAGAATGAGTATCATTTTCTACACACACCACACAGGAGTAGGCCCTGAAGAACTAGCCAATAAGCATGAACAAACCTATGGCGGCAGGTGTCAAGAAATTAACAACCGGCAGTAGTGATCTCACATTATACAAATATGTCATACAAATCAACCCTTCAATTCCTACGTCCATGACACTTCATGTTATGTTCTGTTAATTACGGATTGTCCCCTTTAAGGATGAAGCGCCCTTGGTCATGTGCAGTATTGTTCTATGTTATTCTGGTACTAACCTTTTTGAGTAAATGTGAAGCTACAGTTCAATTGCTTGTATTCAGAGTCTTTCTTATTACATAAATAAGTACTAAGTGTTAAGACACTACAATGGCGACGAGGATGATTACCTGCAGTGTGCATCACGAATACAGATGGAGTTCGTAGGAAGAGAGGAAGATTTTGACCCTGTAGCACAACAGCTAGCAAGCAGTGAGGACGAGGGGAGAGCTGACGAGAACGAGGCGGCAGATCAAAGACCCGTGGAGCCGGAGGTAAAGAGAATGGCTAGCATCGGGAAAATAGATGTGTTTGATGACACGCAAGAAAACTGGGCAACTTACATTGAACGACTGGAACAGTACTTCATTGCAAACGACATTGCTGATAACAAGAGAGTGCCAGCGTTGTTGAGTTTAATTGGCCCAAAAACATACAGTTTGCTAAGAGATCTGACTGCCCCTCTGAAGCCCTCAAATAAAACATTCACAGAGATTGTGGAGATATTGCAAAATCACCTATCACCTAAACCACTCCTCATCGCGGAACGTTTTTGTTTCCACAAGAGAGATCAGAATGAGGGGGGAGGGTGTTAGGACATATGTAGCAGTGTTGAAGAAACTGTCTGAACATTGCCAGTTGGGAGAGAACCTAAATGACACATTAAGGGATAGATTTGTTTGTGGACTGAAACATGAACACATTCAAAAACGTTTGCTTACAGAATCAGAGCTCACATTTGCAAAGGCTGTTGAAATTGCTGTGGCTATGGAAATCGCGACTAAAGATACTTTTGAGTTGCAAAGTAAAAGAAGTACCGACCTGTCACAAATTTCCCTGCACAAGTTCACGCAGTCGACAACGCCCCGTGTGGCCGAAAAATGCAACAGGTGTGACAGAGATGGTCACAGAGCAGAGGACTGCCGTTTCAAAGACGAAATTTGTCACAAATGCAGTAGAAGGGGGCACATTCAAAGAGCATGCAAAGCCAAATTCAGTCACAACAGGAAAACTGAGAAAATTAAAGGGTCTGTGAATGCACTAGCAGGGAACAGTGGCAGTGATTCAGATGAACGATTAATTGGTACAATGGAGTTAAACACAGTGACTTCTCCCAGCAGTAGCATAATATGGGTGACACCAGATATCGAAGGCAAACCCCTCAGAATGGAGCTGGACACAGGATCTGCAGTGTCTATTATTTCCACTACTGTCTACAATGAGCACTTTAAGGCTATCAAGCTGAAGAACACAAATGTGTTGCTGAAGACATACTCAGGAGAGAGATTGAGCCCAATGGGGGCGTTGCAGGTCAGAGTGCATTATGGGGGGCAAACACAGCAGTTACAGCTGTATGTGGTGCCTGGAACTGGCCCCCATTATTTGGCAGGGAATGGCTTTCAAAAATAAAGCTGAAGTGGTGTGACTTGAAAATGCTCCACACGTTCCAGTCCAAAGAGAAAGGCACAGACCAAACACTGGAACACTTGCGGAATAAATACAATACCGTTTTCAGTGATCAGATGGGAACAGTAAAAGGCTTCACAGCAAAACTTGTACTAAGAGATGATGCAACCCCAAAATTCTGCAAAGCCAGATCTGTTCCATACTCCCTGAGACCAAAGGTGGAAGCGGAAATCGATCGCTTGCAGGATACAGGGATCCTGACGAAAGTGGACAGAAGCGAATGGGCCACACCCATAGTTCCTATTGTGAAGAAAGACGGGTCTGTTAGAATGTGTGGGGACTTCAAGGTAACTGTGATTCCAATGTTGCATGTGGACCAATACCCCCTACCACGCCTGGATGACATCTTTGCTGCACTAGCGGGTGGGAAACACTTCAGTAAAATCGATCTGAAACAGGCTTACCTGCAGCTACCGGTTGAAGAGAGTTCCAAACAGTACCTGACAATAAACACACACAAAGGGCTATACAGGTATAACCGCCTGGTGTTTGGCATTGCATCAGCCCCAGCCATTTGGCAACGAACTATTGACCAGATTTTGCAAGGAATCCCAGGAACCCAGTGTATCCTGGATGACATGATCATAACAGGACGCACCGACAATGAGCACCTGGCTAACCTGGAAGAGGTCCTGAAAAGACTGAAAGAGTATGGTCTACAGGCAAACTTAAAGAAGTGTGAGTTCTTCAAAGACAAGATTGTCTTCTGTGGACATGAGATTGACTGTAATGGATTGCACAAAACACAGGACAAAATCGAGGCAGTGGTACAGGCACCACGACCACAAAATATCACAGAAGTGAGATCTTTCACGGGACTGATCAATTACTACAGAAGATTCCTCCCAAACCTTTCAGCAGTACTCCAGCCTCTAAATCAGCTCCTGGAAAAGAATAGGACATGGCGGTGGACAGAGCAATGTGAAAATGCATTTCTGGAGGCAAAACGGCTCATAACATCTGAACAGGTCCTGATGCATTACGACCCTGAAATGCCAGTGAAGTTGGCTTGTGATGCATCCCCTTATGGATTAGGGGCAGTCCTTTCACACACACTGAAAGATGGGTCAGAGAGGCCAGTTGCATTTGCGTCACGAACATTGAATGATGCAGAGAAAAACTACTCACAAATCGACAAAGAAGCACTGGCACTAGTGTGGGGCGTCAAGAAATTCCACGCATACCTATATGGCAAGTGTTTCACACTGGTTACAGATCACCAGCCGTTGCTTTCCATTTTCAGTCCAAAGAAAGGCATTCCGGCAATGACAGCAGCCAGGTTACAGCGATATGCCCTGTTCCTTGCCAGTCATATGTATGACATTGAGTTTAAGCCGTCATCCCTCCACACAAATGCAGATGGATTATCCAGACTGCCATGTACAAGAGAAAGAAAAAAAAGGAGGGTGGATGCAGTGGACATGTTCCATACCGCTCAGCTCGAGGCACTACCGGTCACAAGCACAGTTATCAAACATGAGACAAGGTAAGATGTGACCTTGTCAAAAGTGTACACCTACACCATCTCAGGATGGCCAGCTACTGGGAAAGGAGCTGACTCCGTATTTCCAGCGGAGAAACGAAATTACAACGTACCAGGGATTTTTGATGTGGGGAATGAGAGTCATGATACCCCAGAAATGCCAACATCGAGTCTTGCAGCAACTACATGAAGGTCATGTTGGAATTGTCAAAATGAAGCTGCTCGCAAGGAGCCACTTCTGGTGGCCAGGTCTGGACCAACAGATAGAAAATATGGCAAAGAACTGTAGTGGATGTTTGGAAACCCTTCACATGCCTGCTCCTGTCCCAGTCCACCCATGGGAATGGCCCGCAGAGCCATGGCAGAGAATTCATGTGGACTACGCTGGTCCTTTTGAAAATCACATGTTTCTGGTTATAGTTGATGCCCATTCCAAATGGCCAGAGGTGTTTTGCACTGACTTCTCCACCTCAGCTCAGACGATAGAGTGTCTCAGAACAACGTTTGCACGCTTCGGTTTGCCACTGCAGCTGGTAAGTGACAACGCGCAAGCTTTTGTAAGGACGAGTTTACAAGATTCATGTCAGTAAATGGAATCAAACACTCAACTTCAGCTCCATACCACCCTGCCAACAATGGGCTGGCAGAACGCTTTGTGCAAACTCTAAAGCAAGGACTCCGTGCAGCAAAACGAGATGAAGGGACTTTGCAAACAAAACTGGCCAAGTTCCTGGCCTCTTACCGAAACACCCCACATGCCACAACAAATGAAAGCCCAGCCGCACTGATGTTCGGGAGGCCTCTCCGCACACAGCTGGACATCATGAAGCCAAACAGGCGTAATGAAGTGCTGAACAAACAAGCCAAGATGCTCTCCGGTGGCCGGGAGCGCCATCTCCAAACAGGACAGGAAGTGATGGTGCGAGACTACAGAAGAGGAGGGAAATGGACAAGAGGGACCGTACACACACAAACGGGACCCAGAACTTACCAGGTTCAAGTGAGCCCAGACATAATGTGGCGGCGTCACATTAACCAAATGCATTCCACGGAAAACAGAACAATCGAGAGAGAACAGGCACAGAGAGCTCCCGAGAGTGACACACAAGGAACTGTAGAGGACGGTGGGACAGTAGAGAGACCCCAGGCTGAAAGAAGGGAACGTGTTGATGAAGGTGCTGCTATAGCAGACGCTATAATGGAACAAGCACACACTGAGGATGTTCAGGAGCCTCCAGACAATCTGAGGCGCTACCCAGAACGAAGGCACCGTCCACCAGACAGACTAGACTTATAAACAAAAAAACAAAAACTGTTCAAGTTCAAATTAAAAGATGCAAAATAACTACAACAAGTTCTGGGAAATGTTTCAGTTGTGGTTTGGTAAAAGTAACTGATTGTATAAGAGAAGGAATGTTATGTTCTGTTAATTACGGATTGTCCCCTTTAAGGATGAAGCGCCCTTGGTCATGCGCAGTATTGTTCTGTTATTCTGGTACTAACCTTTTTGAGTAAATGTGAAGCTACAATTCAATTGCTTGTATTCAGAGTCTTTCTTTCCGTGTCGGAGATCTTTGTGGGCTATACTCGGCCTTGTCTCAGGATGGTAAGTTGGTGGTTGAAGATTTCCCTCTAGTGGTGTGGGGGCTGTGCTTTGGCAAAGTGGGTGGGGTTATATCCTTCCTGTTTGGCCCTGTCCGGGGTGTCCTCGGATGGGGCCACAGTGTCTCCTGACCCCTCCTGTCTCAGCCTCCAGTATTTATGCTGCAGTAGTTTATGTGTCGGGGGGCTAGGGTCAGTTTGTTTATCTGGAGTACTTCTCCTGTCCTATTCGGTGTCCTGTGTGAATCTAAGTGTGCGTTCTCTAATTCTCTCCTCTCTTTCTTTCTCTCTCTCGGAGGACCTGAGCCCTAGGACCATGCCCCAGGACTACCTGACATGACTCCTTGCTGTCCCCAGTCCACCTGGCCATGCTGCTGCTCCAGTTTCAACTGGCCTGGGCCCAAGGACCATATCCCATGGCCTACCTGACATGAGGACTCCTTGCTGTCCCCAGTCCACCTGGCCATGCTCCTGCTCCAGTTTCAACTGTTCTGCCTTACTATTATTCAACCATGCTGGTCATTTATGAACATTTGAACATCTTGGTCATGTTCTGTTATAATCTCTACCCGGCACAGCCAGAAGAGGACTGGCCACCCCACATATGCCTCGGTTCCTCTACCTGACAGGTTTCTTCCCCAGTCCACCTGGTTTTGGCCTTTCTGCTGGTCAGGGGTCAGTTTTTATAATCCTAGCCACCGTGCTTTTACACCTGCATTGTTTGCTGTTTGCATTGTTTGGTTTTAGGCTGGGTTTCTGTACAGCACTTTGAGATATCAGCTGATGTACGAAGGGCTATATAAATAAATTTGATTTGATTTGATTTCTTATTACATAAATAAGTACTAAGTGTTAAGACACTACACTTCAAATCAAACTTTGTCACATGCACCAAAGACAAGTGTACACCTTACAAGCCCTTAACAAAGCAGTTCAAGAAGATAAAATATTTACTAAATCAAGTAAAAAGAATTTAAGTAGCAATAACGAGGCTATATGCGGGGGTAGAGGTTAGTGGAGGTAATTTGCACATATGTGAAGGGACTATGCATAGATAAACAGCGAGTAGCAGTGTACAACACAGAGGGGGTGGGGGAAAAGGTGTTGTGCCCCCTTCACAACTGTCTTGGTGTGTTAGTTCATTGGTAATGTGACAAAGAACTTGAAACTCGCTCTGTCGATGTTAATGGGGGCTTGTTTAGCACGCCTTTTCCTGTAGTCAACGATCAGCTCCTTTGTTGTGCTCACATTGAGGGAGAGGTTGTCCTGGCACCACACTGCCAGGTCTCATCATTGTCAGTGACCAGGCCTACCACTGGTGTTGTGGTGCACCTCAAACTTGGTGTTGGAGTCATGTTTAACCACGCAGTCGTGGGTGAACAGAGAGTACAGGAGGGGCCCAAGTGTTGAGGATCAGTGTGGCAGACGTGTTGTTGCCTACCCTTACCACCTGGGGGCGGCCCATCAGGAAGTGCAGGATCCAGTTGCAGAGGGAGGTGTTTAGTCCCAGGGTCCAACCACACTGTAGCTGGGAAACCAGTCACCCTCAAATGGTGCACCTTTAGCCCCTTGTCAGCTACACTGGGGTGGAACTAGTGAAAGCAATGTCCAAAAACATTGCCTGAAACTTGATTTTCCAAAATAACTGGAAATTGAGGAATCTGCTTTTGATGCACCCAATGTGGTAGGATTCTGACCCATATTGCAACAGACTAGATGGAACTACCAAAGCATTCATTTCTACACTGATGGGTTGACATTTGCTATAAAGCAGTCACATTAAAATGTAGAAAATCCATTTTGGCCCGAGTGTAATGTTCACGGAACTACGCTATTCTATTGAATCCCACATTCAGCCAACTCAAACCTTGCCTTATTATTACAAACTTCAATTTTCCCCTGAAGTTCTACCCATTGATATGAAATGCTGAGACCAGACCAATCAATGCCTTTCACATTTTATTAATCCAAAGAGTGCAGTAGATCTTCACATTCGTTTGCTGGTCCTCTTGTATGACATGCCAGACAGAGTCATGGTCTGAAAAGAGAAAGCATCTGTAATCATTACACTCAATAAATCCATGCCAGTACACTATGCTTAGCAAACCGGACGCGCTCATTCACCCACACTAAAAGCGATCAGGACATGCAGGTTGAAATATCAAAACAAACTCCGAAACAGTTATATTTGGGGCAAAAAGCATTTCATATTTATGGCAATTTAGCTAGCTAATTTGTCCTAGTATATAAACATTGGGTTGTTATTTTACCTGAAATGCACAAGGTCCTCTACTCTGACAATTAAGCCACAGAAAACCGAATGTTTCTCATCATCTCGCCTCCTTTATATGGCGGTTGACAACCAACGTTACAACTGACCAGAGTGTGGACCTTAAAGTTAATCTTGCAATCACCCACATGGGTATATGCTCCTAAGAACCAATGAGGAGATTGGACACTGGCCACGCAGATGCTTGCTGAGGCGCGCGAGCAGTGTGGGTGCAATGATTGAATAACACGTACATTTATTTTGCGACGCGAGCGGTGGGGTCAGCATGTAATTAGAACATTGGCGGCAGCAAACTGTTGAATTGCGTTCACGGCACTGTCATAGACTAACCATTTTGTTAATGGTATAAAATAACCCTGAAATTGTGTCGCTTCATGAAACCCCCAGCCATATGCCCCAGACTCACGTTGATGAGGGTGTTTGCGTCTGTAAGTTCTGTGACATATTCGATCCCATTCAGGATGGCCGTCAGCTTGTTACCTTCCCTCATCACCACAGACTGAAACAGGAGAGGTCAACGGTTAGCTCTGAAAGCAGTGGTCACCAACTAGGACAGTTGGCCCAAGTTGGATGGCCATATATGGAGAAGAAAAAAAAGTGTGACAGTGTGCATCAGGTGTGTGAGTTGGTTTTGAGACATAACTGTGCGCCCAGTCCCTGGAGAGCAGAGGAGATTCTGCCAACGAAAGTCAGTCCTCCCACAACATCACTGGGACCTGAACTAACCATAGTGACCCCATATCAGCTGAACTTATAGTTTAGTTAGATACTGGCTGTATATGTAGGGAGATGTATGAAACTCATGGTTGGGTTGTGACATGCGCCACCCACATTGACCTTCCCCCCGGTCGGCGACTCGAGCTCCGTCTCCTGGCCAATGGTGAAGGAGTTGGTGAGGATCTTTGTCCCCGTGGTGACAGTCACCTTGAAGTGGTCTCCAGTCTCCTCAATCTCAGAGATGCTCTTGAGGTCTTTGCCCTCCTGGATAAGCTCATCAGGGATACCTACATGTTTGCGGCAGCGAGAGAGTCATATGCGGTGCTTTTTAGTACTACAAAAAGTTAATGAAGTGGGACATGAACACTGAATTATTACTGCTGAAGTAAAGCGCTGATGCACTATAATATGGCAACACAGTGATCTGAATGCATTCCCAGCTAGCACATAACATTCTGAGGACCATACGTTTTAGGGCTTGGTTATTTTGCATACCACATTATGGTGCAGGACAGTTGCTTGGCTTTGGAACATTCTCATTAAGGAATTTGACAAAATGTTATTTTCTTGGCATTTCATTATTTGATCAGAATATTTCCTGAAAGGACATTTAATTTAAGGTAAAGTTCTAGGAACATTAGTCATTTTACATTGGGAATTTTCAGCCGACTTTAAATATTCTCCTGTGGGAATGTCAGTGCTTCAGCATAATGTTCTGTAGGTTCTCATAGTTACAGTTAAAGTCATGTTCTCAGAACACTAAGAACTTGCCATACAAAAACATTGATCAAAACACATTCCGTTCTCAGCTTCAACAAACGCCTTCTTTTCTTAAGTGTGTTAAACACAGTGATCTTAATGAGTGCTTGTTCCTGTTGAAATGGTCTGAATAGACTAAATTTATCCACTTTCAATGAGTTACAAAACTAATGCATGACAACTCCATCCTGGTGGCACAGTGGATTAATTCCATGGATAGAGGACAGAAGAGCATAGGTTTGAATCTCAATGACACAATAAATCATTAATGCCTAGGCAAATCATTTAACAATCCCATTAGTGCTGGAAGTTCAAAATAGTTAGCCCAAACCAAACTAGCGGTGTTAAGTCTTAAATTAAACATTCAGTGAAAGTTATTCAAAAAAACCTATAATTTGTTAAATCTAACACCATTTCAAGTACCCATTGCATTCGCAGTCACCATTGATCTTCATTACTGAAAGGACTACGACTTCTGAAATTAACACCCCAAGTCTAATCAAATGTACAAACCCAACTGCAAGACTTACCAACAGCCTCCATGAAAGACTCAAAGTTCTCATGTGACTCCATCTGGTATTTCCCTGAGAAAGACATGTTGACTATAAGACAGTGACAGTAGAGTCAGCCACAGCTCCCTGCTTGTCTTTATACCCCCATCTATCCAGCCCTGCACTCATTAACTAACTAAAGGTGTCTACAATTGAGAACCCCTCCCCTCATATCTTCCCTGCTACTTGCCTGTCGGCACAGATCTAGGATCAGCTTCCCAGCCAAGGGCAACTAATCTACATCGCAATGATCAACTTTATTGTACTCCACTTCTCATCCTCTCTTCTTCTACTTTGGCAGTGTGAGTGATCATTGATCTTATTTGATAAACAAGGCCTCCTCGACTCCTTAGAAAAATGATAAGCAGTCTCATCATTGCAATACAAGTGTATGGATCAATCAACACATTTCAAATTCAACTTGACTTTATCTCGCTATACACCTGTGTTGAAATTAAACTAGGCTACATTGCACTTTGAGTTGAGAGGTGTATATTTTGTCTCCCTGCACTATAAAAAAGTTGAATCAATGTACAGTTGTAAGGCAGCAGACTGCAATAGGATTGTGAGTTTGCAAAAATGTTTGGCATATAGCTGAACCAACATACATTCTCAAGTTGAATTTGAATGTTCACTCAACTTTTCATTTGACGTTGAGTGAACATACAATTCAACTTGAAAAATTGGAATCCAGCCAGAGAACGTTAATCACCCCCAACCTGCACTGACAATGACTGCCAGGAAATACTTCTATTTGATTTAGGTAGTCTCAATAATAACTGGAACAGCCATCTCAGTAACAGATGCAAAAAGTCCAACTAATAACAGATTGGATTTCTTTAGAAAAATGTATGTTACTTATGTTGGTGTAGCTTAAGATAATCAACCAATCAATGTACATGCAAAAACACAGGTCTAAAAAGAAAACAATTCAACGTACAATTGTAAGGCAACCAGCTGCAATATGGTTGTGAGTTTGCTCCACATCTGGGAATATAGCTGAACCAACATACAAATCAAATCAAATCAAATTCATTTATATATCCCTTCGTACATCAGCTGATATCTCAAAGTGCTGTACAGAAACCCAGCCTAAAACCCCTAAGCAAGCAATGCAGGTGTAGAAACACAGTGGCTAGGAAAAACTCCCTAGAAAGGCCAAAACCTAGGAAGAAACCTAGAGAGGAACCAGGCTATGTGGGGTGGCCAGTCCTCTTCTGGCTGTGCCGGGTGGAGATTATAACAGAACATGGCCAAGATGTTCAAATGTTCATAAATGACCAGCATGACAGAACAGTTGAAACTGGGACAGCAAGGAGTCATCATGTCAGGTAGTCCTGGGGCATTGTCCTAGGGCTCAGGTCCTCCGAGAGAGAAAAGAAAGAGAGGAGAGAGCATTAGGCCAGTCCTCTTCTGGCTGTGCCGGGTGGAATTATAACAGAACATGGCCAAGATGTTCAAATGTTCATAAATGACCAGCATGACTCACACATCATGGACATGGTCCTAGGGCTCAGGTCCTCCGATAGGACAGATTCACACAGGACACCGAATAGGACAGGAGAAGTACTCCAGATATAACAAACTGACCCTAGCCCCCCGACACAAACTACTGCAGCATAAATACTGGAGGCTGAGACAGGAGGGGTCAGGAGACACTGTGGCCCCATCCGAGGACACCCCGGACATGGCCAAACAGGAAGGATATAACCCCACCCACTTTGCCAAAGCACAGCCCCCACACCACTAGAGGGATATCTTCAACCACCAACTTACCATCCTGAGACAAGGCTGAGTATAGCCCACAAAGATCTCCGCCACGGCACAACCCAAGGGGGGAGGGGCGCCAACCCAGACAGAATGACCACAACAGTGAATCAACCCACTCAGGTGACGCACCCCCTCCAGGGACGGCATGAGAGAGCCCCAGTAAGCCAGTGACTCAGCCCCTGTAATAGGGTTAGTGGCAGAGAATCCCAGTGGAAAGAGGGGAACCGGCCAGGCAGAGACAGCAAGGGCGGTTCGTTGCTCCAGAGCCTTTCCGTTCACCTTCCCACTCCTGGGCCAGACTACACTCAATCATATGACCCACTGAAGAGATGAGTCTTCAGTAAAGACTTAAAGGTTGAGACCGAGTTTGCGTCTCTGACATGGGTAGGCAGACCGTTCCATAAAAATGGAGCTCTATAGGAGAAAGCCCTGCCTCCATACAGTGTTGACTTCCAAAAACAAACATGAAATTGTAATTAGACTCAACAAGTTTTTATACATTCATCTCACTGTGAGCAAAGTTTGTTGAGTGAACAAACGTTCACCCATTAGCTACATTTATTTTCCTTCTGAAGTCCAACAAACTTAGAGAATAACACTGATAAATCAATTGGTTAAGTGAAGACACTTGCCAGTCGGTCAGCGCATGCTCGGAGTACACGTCCTGGTAATCCTTCTAGACCTGCGGCCTTATGAATGTTGACCTGTTTAAAGCTCTTACTCACATCTGCTACGGAGAGCGTGATCACACACTTGTCTGGAACAGCTGATGCTCTCATGCATGTCTCAGTGTTACTTGCCTCGAAGCGAGCATAGAAGTAATTTAGCTCGTCTGGATGGCTCGTGTCACTGGGCAGCTCTCGGCTGTGCTTCCCTTTGTTGTATGTAATAGTTTGCAAGCCCTGCCACATCTGACGAGCGTCAGAGCCGGTGTAGTACGATTCGATCCTAGTTCTGTATTGACTTTTTGCCTGTTCTATGGTTCGTCGGAGGGCATAGCGAGATTTCTTGTAAGCTTCCGGGTTAGAGTCCCGCTCCTTGAAAGCGGCAGCTCTACCCTTTAGCTCAGTGCGGATGTTGCCTGTAATCCATTGCTTCTGGTTGGGGTATGTACGTACAGTCACTGTGGGAACGATGTCGTTGATGCACATATTGATGAGGTCAGTGACTGATGTGGTGTACTCCTCAATGCCATGGGAAGAATCCCAGAATATATTCCAGTCTGTGTTAGCAAAACAGTCCTGTAGCTTAGCATCTGCTTCATCTGACCTATTTTTTATTGACCGAGTCACTGGTGCTTCCTACTTTAGTTTTCACTTGTAAGCAGGAATCAGGAGGATAGAATTATGGTCAGATTTGCCAAATGGAGGGTGAGGGAGAGCTTTGTACTTGTCTCTGTGTGTGAAGGTGGTATAGAGTTTTTTTGCCCGTATACAGCTCATTGAGTGCGGTCTTAGTGCTAGCATTGGTTTGCCAGCTTACCGTTTTTAATGTCCCATTTGTAGGATATACTGTATGTGCTCGTTGCTCGTCTATTTTATTATCCAATGATTGTACTTTGGCTAATAGGACCGATGGTAAAGGCAGATTACCCACCTTACAGGGCACCCAGACCTACACACCTGATACTCCATCTCTTTCTCCTGCGAATGACTGGGGTGAGGGCCTTGTCGGGTGTCTGGAGTAAATCCTTTGCATCTGACTCATTAAAGAAAAATATATATTCTTCCAGTACGGGGTGAGTAATCGCTGTCCTGATATCTAGAAGCTCTTTCTGGTCATAAGAGATGATGGCAGAAACATTATGTATAATATGAATTACAAATAAAGCGGATAAACACGCACAATAGCACATTTGTTTAGGGGATCGTAAAACGGCAACCATCTCTTAGATAGATCGCTGGTAGAAAACTTTTTACTACATCCCAAAAGATATACTTTGTAGATAATTGGCCCTCTTTCTGGGACTCACCCACAAACAGGACCAAGCCTGGCCAGCTGAGGATTGATGGACTCCATCCTAACTGGAGGGGTGCTCTCATCTTATCTATCGCATAGACAGGGCCCTAACTCATCTAGCTCCACAATGAGATAGAGGGCAGGCTAGACAGCAGGCAGGCTAGGCAGCAGGCTGTTAGCCAGCCAGCCAGCTTAGTGGAGTCTGCCACTAGCACTGTCAGTGTAGTCAGCTCAGCTATCCCCATTGACATCATGTCTGTGCCTCAATCTATGTTGGGCAAAACTAAACATGGCGGTGTTCGCCTTAGCAATCTCACTGGAGTAAAGACTTCCTCCATTCTGGTCATTATTGAAAGAGATTGTGATATCTCACATCACAAAATAGGGCTACTAAATGTTAGATCCCTCACTTGCAAGGCAGTCATAGTCAATGAACTAAACACTGATCATAATGTTGATGTGACTGGCCTGACTGAAACATGGTTCAAGCCTAATGGATTTACTGTGTTAAATGAGGCCTCTCCTCCTGGTTACACTAGTGGGTTTTGTCCAACATGTCTCCGGGACTACTCATTGCCACAGTCATACCCTGGATCTAGTTTTGTCCCGTGGAATAAATATTGTGGATCTAATTGTTGTTCCTCATAATCCTGGACTATCGAACCACCATCTTTTTACGTTTACAATTGCAACAAATAATCTGCTCAGACCCCAACCGAGGATCATCAAAAGCCATGCTATAAATTCTCAGACAACCCAACAATTCCTAAATGCCCTTCCAGACTCCCTCCACCTACCCAAGGCCGTCGGAGTACAGAAATCGGTGAACCACCTAACTGAGGATCTAAATTTAACCTAGCGTAATACCCTAGATGCAGTCGCACCTCAAAAAATCAAAAGAAAATTTGTCACAAGAAATTAGCTCCCTGGTATACAGAAAATATCAGAGGCCTGAAGCAAGCTCCCAGAAAATCGGAACGGAAGTGGCTCTCCACCAAACTGGAAGTCTTGGAAAAGACAGTACTGTGCAATATCAAAGAGCCCTCACTGCTGCTCGATCACCCTATTATTCAACCTAATTGAGGAGAATAAGAACAATTAAATTATTTTTTCATCACAAATAACTCCTGCAGCATACCTCAAGAAAGATGTATTTCATTCATTAGTGATGAATTCCTGAACAAATTTAGGAAGCAAATTTCGGACTCCTCTTTGAATCTGCATATTTCTCCAAAGCTCAGTTGTCCTGAGTCTGCACAGAACTGCCAGGACTTAGGATCAATGGAGACACTCAAGTTTTCTAATCCTGTAACTCTTGACACATGAAAATAGTCATGTCCTCTAAACCTTCAAGCTGCGTACTGACCCCTATTTCAACTCAGTAGTTCAAAGAGCTACTTCCTGTGCTTGCCCCTCCTATGTTGAGCATAATGGATGGCTCTCTATCCTCCGGATATGTACCAAACTCTCTAAAAGTGGCAGTAATAAAGCCTCTCTTGGAAAAGCAAAACATTGACCCGGCCGATATCGAATATCCTATTCCTCTAAAAAAATAATAACAATAATATTGCCCAGCATCTCTCTGCCTTCCTGAAGACAAATAATGTACATGAAACGCTTCAGTCTGGTTTAAGACCTCATCATAGCACTGAGACTGCACTCATGAAGGTGGTAAATTACATTTTTAATGGCATCAGACCAAGGCTCTGCATCTGTCCTCGTGCTCCCAGACCTTAGTGCTGATTTTGACACCACCGATCACCACCATTTTTGGAGAGATAGGAAACCCTAATTGGTCTACACGGACAAGTTCTTGCCTGGTTTAGATCTTATCTGTCGGAAAGATATCAGTTCATCTCTGTGGAAGGTTTGTCCTCTGACGAATAATTTGTAAGTTTTGGTGTGCCTCAAGGTTCCGTTTTAGGACCACTACTGTTTTCACTATATATTCTACCTCTTTCACTGCTATGCGGACGACACACAGCTGTACATTTCGATGAAACATAGTGAAGCCCCAAAATGTCCTACCCTGGAAGCCTGTGTTTCAGACATAAGGAAGTGGATGGCGGCAAATGTTTTACTTTTGAACTCGGACAAAACAGAGATGCTAGTTCTAGGTCCCAAGAAACAAAGACATCTTCTGTTGGATCTGACAATTCATCTTGATAGTTGTACAGTCGTCTAAAATAAAACTGTGAAGGACCTCGGCATTACTCTGGTCCCACATCTCTCTTTTGACAAACACATCAAGAATATTTCAAGGACAACTTTTTTCCATCTTTGTAACATTGCAAAAATCAGTAATCTTTCGTCCAAAAATTATGTAGAAAGGCTAATCCGAGCTTTTTTTTACTTCTAGATTAGACTACTGAAATGCTCTACTCTCCAGCTACCCGGATAAAGCACTAAATAAACTTCAGTTAGTGCTAAACACGGCTTCTGGAATCTTGACTAGAACACCAAAATTGTATCAAATTAGTCAGTGCTAGCCTCTCTATACTGGCATCATGTAAGGCTAGGGCTGATATCAAGATTTTACTGCTAACCTACTATCTCTCCAATTTGGTCCTGCCGTACACACCTACACGTACGCTACGGTCACAAGACGCAGGTCTCCTTATTGTCCCTAGAACTTCTAAGCAAACAGCTGGAGGCAGGGAGTTCTCCAATAGAGCTCAATTTTTATGCAATGGTCTGCCTATCGATGTGAGAGACGCAGACTCGGCCTCGACCTTTAAGTCTTTACTTTAGACTCATCTCTTCAGTAGGTCCTACGATTGAGTGTAGTCTGGCCCAGGGGTGCGTTGGTAGAGCATGGCGCTTGTAACGCCAGGGTAGTGGGTTCGATCCCCGGGACCACCCATACGTAGAATGTATGCACACATGACTGTAAGTCGCTTTGGATAAAAGCGTCTGCTAAATGGCATATATAACGGCAAGGCACTGCAGCGTCAAACCGCCCTTGCTCTCTGCCTGGCCGGCTCCCCTCTCTCCACTGGGATTCTCTGCCTCTGAAACTATTACGGGGGCCGAGACACTGGCTTACTAGTGCTCTTCATGCCTTTCCTAGGAGGGATGCGTCACTTGAGTGGGTTGAGTAACTAACATGATCTTCCTGTTTGGTTTTGCGCCCCTTCTGCCTCGAGCAGTGGAGGAGATCTTTGTGGGCTATACTCAGCCTTCCCCCCCGCCCCCTACACCACTAGGGTCAGTTTGTTATATCTGGTGTAATTCTCCTGTCTTATCTGGTGTCCTGTGTGGATTTAAGTATGCTCCCTCTAATACTCTCTCCCTCCCTCCTCCCGGAGGACCTGAGCCCTAGGACCATGTCTCAGGACTACCTGGCCTGATGACTGTCCCCAGTCCACCTGGTCGTACTGCTGCTCCAGTTTCAACTGTTCTGCCTGCGGCTATGGAACCCTGACTTGTTCACCGGACATGCCACCTTGTCCCAGACCTGCTGTTTTCGATTCTCTCATTTGATTTGATTCAGGTGCTCAGGGTCCCATCTAGCTAAGAATTTAACTCCAATATTTGCCATACATGAAATGTCAAATAGTGAAATTCTGAGCTAGTTCCCTTCCAGTGATGTTGCCTATATACTGAAGGAGTTCAGTAAATGGGTGGGTAACTTTGAACTACAAATCCTATCATCCAATCTCTCAAGTGAACCCATGGAACCCTAGCATCACTTGCAGCTCATTGGTGGACTCGATTTGAAGGCTGTGGTCAGTTAAGTCCAGGAGCCTTAGGAAAATGTCACCCGAGTTGCTTCCCACCTTCCACCTCGGCCTTCCAAGATTGGTCCACACTGATTTGATAAAATAAGTGGAGCAGGACACACAAGTCAACTCCCTCCCTGACACTTCGGCATTCTTAAAACCTAAAAGCCCTGATGTGGTCAACTCTTTAGTCATTATAGACTAGATAGCCAATTTTATTACAGACATAAATACTCCTGTTTAATTTAATTCTCTAAAATAACGTTGGATGAAAGGATTTGATAACATATTGCATTTATATTCTCTCAACTGTCTGCGGCATTGTGTATTTTAAATGGCTTTTATTTCAGCACATGAAAGGATTTGACATATTGCATTTATATTTGTGCAGTAAAATGGCTCAATATTACCATAAACTACCAAAAAGCGCTCTGGGGATGGTAACAATGAAGGCAGGGAAAATAGGTGGGACACTGCATGTATAAGGCCTATGCCATCCTGCAGTGAACACACACCAAGACCTTGAGAGAAGACATGAAACTCACAGGATGATCTGCAAGATTAAAATGCATCTTTATGACATGATCCCACCTAGCTTATGAAGACAGTTTGAGTAACGGATGTTTAAGTAGAATGAGTATCATTTTCTACACACACCACACAGGAGTAGGCCCTGAAGAACTAGCCAATAAGCATGAACAAACCTATGGCGGCAGGTGTCAAGAAATTAACAGCCGGCAGTAGTGATCTCACATTATACAAATATGTCATACAAATCAACCCTTCAATTCCTACGTCCATGACACTTCATGTTATGTTCTGTTAATTACGGATTGTCCCCTTTAAGGATGAAGCGCCCTTGGTCATGTGCAGTATTGTTCTATGTTATTCTGGTACTAACCTTTTTGAGTAAATGTGAAGCTACAGTTCAATTGCTTGTATTCAGAGTCTTTCTTATTACATAAATAAGTACTAAGTGTTAAGACACTACAATGGCGACGAGGATGATTACCTGCAGTGTGCATCACGAATACAGATGGAGTTCGTAGGAAGAGAGGAAGATTTTGACCCTGTAGCACAACAGCTCGCAAGCAGTGAGGACGAGGGGAGAGCTGACGAGAACGAGGCGGCAGATCAAAGACCCGTGGAGCCGGAGGTAAAGAGAATGGCTAGCATCGGGAAAATAGATGTGTTTGATGACACGCAAGAAAACTGGGCAACTTACATTGAACGACTGGAACAGTACTTCATTGCAAACGACATTGCTGATAACAAGAGAGTGCCAGCGTTGTTGAGTTTAATTGGCCCAAAAACATACAGTTTGCTAAGAGATCTGACTGCCCCTCTGAAGCCCTCAAATAAAACATTCACAGAGATTGTGGAGATATTGCAAAATCACCTATCACCTAAACCACTCCTCATCGCGGAACGTTTTTGTTTCCACAAGAGAGATCAGAATGAGGGGGGAGGGTGTTAGGACATATGTAGCAGTGTTGAAGAAACTGTCTGAACATTGCCAGTTGGGAGAGAACCTAAATGACACATTAAGGGATAGATTTGTTTGTGGACTGAAACATGAACACATTCAAAAACGTTTGCTTACAGAATCAGAGCTCACATTTGCAAAGGCTGTTGAAATTGCTGTGGCTATGGAAATCGCGACTAAAGATACTTTTGAGTTGCAAAGTAAAAAGAAGTACCGACCTGTCACAAATTTCCCTGCACAAGTTCACGCATCGACAACGCCCCCGTGTGGCCGAAAAATGCAACAGGTGTGACAGAGATGGTCACAGAGCAGAGGACTGCCGTTTCAAAGACGAAATTTGTCACAAATGCAGTAGAAGGGGGCACATTCAAAGAGCATGCAAAGCCAAATTCAGTCACAACAGGAAAACTGAGAAAATTAAAGGGTCTGTGAATGCACTAGCAGGGAACAGTGGCAGTGATTCAGATGAACGATTAATTGGTACAATGGAGTTAAACACAGTGACTTCTCCCAGCAGTAGCATAATATGGGTGACACCAGATATCGAAGGCAAACCCCTCAAAATGGAGCTGGACACAGGATCTGCAGTGTCTATTATTTCCACTACTGTCTACAATGAGCACTTTAAGGCTATCAAGCTGAAGAACACAAATGTGTTGCTGAAGACATACTCAGGAGAGAGATTG
Source organism: Oncorhynchus gorbuscha (assembly GCF_021184085.1). Taxonomy (NCBI): domain Eukaryota; kingdom Metazoa; phylum Chordata; class Actinopteri; order Salmoniformes; family Salmonidae; genus Oncorhynchus; species Oncorhynchus gorbuscha. The sequence continues at coordinate 46,115,522 of NC_060176.1, forward strand.
AGCCCAATGGGGGCGTTGCAGGTCAGAGTGCATTATGGGGGGGCAAACACAGCAGTTACAGCTGTATGTGGTGCCTGGAACTGGCCCCCCATTATTTGGCAGGGAATGGCTTTCAAAAATAAAGCTGAAGTGGTGTGACTTGAAAATGCTCCACACGTTCCAGTCCAAAGAGAAAGGCACAGACCAAACACTGGAACACTTGCGGAATAAATACAATACCGTTTTCAGTGATCAGATGGGAACAGTAAAAGGCTTCACAGCAAAACTTGTACTAAGAGATGATGCAACCCCAAAATTCTGCAAAGCCAGATCTGTTCCATACTCCCTGAGACCAAAGGTGGAAGCGGAAATCGATCGCTTGCAGGATACAGGGATCCTGACGAAAGTGGACAGAAGCGAATGGGCCACACCCATAGTTCCTATTGTGAAGAAAGACGGGTCTGTTAGAATGTGTGGGGACTTCAAGGTAACTGTGATTCCAATGTTGCATGTGGACCAATACCCCCTACCACGCCTGGATGACATCTTTGCTGCACTAGCGGGTGGGAAACACTTCAGTAAAATCGATCTGAAACAGGCTTACCTGCAGCTACCGGTTGAAGAGAGTTCCAAACAGTACCTGACAATAAACACACACAAAGGGCTATACAGGTATAACCGCCTGGTGTTTGGCATTGCATCAGCCCCAGCCATTTGGCAACGAACTATTGACCAGATTTTGCAAGGAATCCCAGGAACCCAGTGTATCCTGGATGACATGATCATAACAGGACGCACCGACAAAGAGCACCTGGCTAACCTGGAAGAGGTCCTGAAAAGACTGAAAGAGTATGGTCTACAGGCAAACTTAAAGAAGTGTGAGTTCTTCAAAGACAAGATTGTCTTCTGTGGACATGAGATTGACTGTAATGGATTGCACAAAACACAGGACAAAATCGAGGCAGTGGTACAGGCACCACGACCACAAAATATCACAGAAGTGAGATCTTTCACGGGACTGATCAATTACTACAGAAGATTCCTCCCAAACATTTCAGCAGTACTCCAGCCTCTAAATCAGCTCCTGGAAAGAATAGGACATGGCGGTGGACAGAGCAATGTGAAAATGCATTTCTGGAGGCAAAACGGCTCATAACATCTGAACAGGTCCTGATGCATTACGACCCTGAAATGCCAGTGAAGTTGGCTTGTGATGCATCCCCTTATGGATTAGGGGCAGTCCTTTCACACACACTGAAAGATGGGTCAGAGAGGCCAGTTGCATTTGCGTCACGAACATTGAATGATGCAGAGAAAACTACTCACAAATCGACAAAGAAGCACTGGCACTAGTGTGGGGCGTCAAGAAATTCCACGCATACCTATATGGCAAGCGTTTCACACTGGTTACAGATCACCAGCCGTTGCTTTCCATTTTCAGTCCAAAGAAAGGCATTCCGGCAATGACAGCAGCCAGGTTACAGCGATATGCCCTGTTCCTTGCCAGTCATATGTATGACATTGAGTTTAAGCCGTCATCCCTCCACACAAATGCAGATGGATTATCCAGACTGCCATGTACAAGAGAAAGAAAAAAAAGGAGGGTGGATGCAGTGGACATGTTCCATACCGCTCAGCTCGAGGCACTACCGGTCACAAGCACAGTTATCAAACATGAGACAAGGTAAGATGTGACCTTGTCAAAAGTGTACACCTACACCATCTCAGGATGGCCAGCTACTGGCAGAAAGGAGCTGACTCCGTATTTCCAGCGGAGAAACGAAATTACAACGTACCAGGGATTTTTGATGTGGGGAATGAGAGTCATGATACCCCAGAAATGCCAACATCGAGTCTTGCAGCAACTACATGAAGGTCATGTTGGAATTGTCAAAATGAAGCTGCTCGCAAGGAGCCACTTCTGGTGGCCAGGTCTGGACCAACAGATAGAAAATATGGCAAAGAACTGTAGTGGATGTTTGGAAACCCTTCACATGCCTGCTCCTGTCCCAGTCCACCCATGGGGAATGGCCCGCAGAGCCATGGCAGAGAATTCATGTGGACTAAAAAATATATATATATGCCATTTAGCAGACGCTTTTATCCAAAGCGACTTACAGTCATGTGTGCATACATTCTACGTATGGGTGGTCCCGGGAATTCAAACCCACTACCCTGGCGTTACAAGCGCCATGCTCTACCAATTGAGCTACAGAAGGACCTACGCTGGTCCTTTTGAAAATCACATGTTTCTGGTTATAGTTGATGCCCATTCCAAATGGCCAGAGGTGTTTTGCACTGACTTCTCCACCTCAGCTCAGACGATAGAGTGTCTCAGAACAACGTTTGCACGCTTCGGTTTGCCACTGCAGCTGGTAAGTGACAACGCACAAGCTTTTGTAAGTGACGAGTTTACAAGATTCATGTCAGTAAATGGAATCAAACACTCAACTTCAGCTCCGTACCACCCTGCCAACAATGGGCTGGCAGAACGCTTTGTGCAAACTCTAAAGCAAGGACTCCGTGCAGCAAAACGAGATGAAGGGACTTTGCAAACAAAACTGGCCAAGTTCCTGGCCTCTTACCGAAACACCCCACATGCCACAACAAATGAAAGCCCAGCCGCACTGATGTTCGGGAGGCCTCTCCGCACACAGCTGGACATCATGAAGCCAAACAGGCGTAATGAAGTGCTGAACAAACAAGCCAAGATGCTCTCCGGTGGCCGGGAGCGCCATCTCCAAACAGGACAGGAAGTGATGGTGCGAGACTACAGAAGAGGAGGGAAATGGACAAGAGGGACCGTACACACACAAACGGGACCCAGAACTTACCAGGTTCAAGTGAGCCCAGACATAATGTGGCGGCGTCACATTAACCAAATGCATTCCACGGAAAACAGCACAACAATCGAGAGAGAACAGGCACAGAGAGCTCCCGAGAGTGACACACAAGGAACTGTAGAGGACGGTGGGGCAGTAGAGAGACCCCAGGCTGAAAGAAGGGAACGTGTTGATGAAGGTGCTGCTATAGCAGACGCTATAATGGAACAAGCACACACTGAGGATGTTCAGGAGCCTCCAGACAATCTGAGGCGCTACCCAGAACGAAGGCACCGTCCACCAGACAGACTAGACTTATAAACAAAAACTGTTCAAGTTCAAATTAAAAGATGCAAAATAACTACAACAAGTTCTGGGAAATGTTTCAGTTGTGGTTTGGTAAAAGTAACTGATTGTATAAGAGAAGGAATGTTATGTTCTGTTAATTACGGATTGTCCCCTTTAAGGATGAAGCGCCCTTGGTCATGCGCAGTATTGTTCTGTTATTCTGGTACTAACCTTTTTGAGTAAATGTGAAGCTACAATTCAATTGCTTGTATTCAGAGTCTTTCTTTCCGTGTCGGAGATCTTTGTGGGCTATACTCGGCCTTGTCTCAGGATGGTAAGTTGGTGGTTGAAGATTTCCCTCTAGTGGTGTGGGGGCTGTGCTTTGGCAAAGTGGGTGGGGTTATATCCTTCCTGTTTGGCCCTGTCCGGGGGTGTCCTCGGATGGGGCCACAGTGTCTCCTGACCCCTCCTGTCTCAGCCTCCAGTATTTATGCTGCAGTAGTTTATGTGTCGGGGGGCTAGGGTCAGTTTGTTTATCTGGAGTACTTCTCCTGTCCTATTCGGTGTCCTGTGTGAATCTAAGTGTGCGTTCTCTAATTCTCTCCTCTCTTTCTTTCTCTCTCTCGGAGGACCTGAGCCCTAGGACCATGCCCCAGGACTACCTGACATGACTCCTTGCTGTCCCCAGTCCACCTGGCCATGCTGCTGCTCCAGTTTCAACTGGCCTGGGCCCAAGGACCATATCCCATGGCCTACCTGACATGAGGACTCCTTGCTGTCCCCAGTCCACCTGGCCATGCTCCTGCTCCAGTTTCAACTGTTCTGCCTTACTATTATTCAACCATGCTGGTCATTTATGAACATTTGAACATCTTGGCCACGTTCTGTTATAATCTCCACCCGGCACAGCCAGAATTCAAATCAAACTTTGTCACATGCGCCAAAGACAAGTGTACACCTTACAAGCCCTTAACAAAGCAGTTCAAGAAGATAAAATATTTACTAAATCAAGTAAAAGAATTTAAGTAGCAATAACGAGGCTATATGCGGGGTAGAGGTTAGTGGAGGTAATTTGCACATATGTGAAGGGACTATGCATAGATAAACAGCGAGTAGCAGTGTACAACACAGAGGGGGTGGGGGAAAAGGTGTTGTGCCCCTTCACAACTGTCTTGGTGTGTTAGGACCATGATAGTTCGTTGGTAATGTGACAAAGAACTTGAAACTCGCTCTGTCGATGTTAATGGGGGCTTGTTTAGCACGCCTTTTCCTGTAGTCAACGATCAGCTCCTTTGTTGTGCTCACATTGAGGGAGAGGTTGTCCTGGCACCACACTGCCAGGTCTCATCATTGTCAGTGACCAGGCCTACCACTGGTGTTGTGGTGCACCTCAAACTTGGTGTTGGAGTCATGTTTAACCACGCAGTCGTGGGTGAACAGAGAGTACAGGAGGGGCCCAAGTGTTGAGGATCAGTGTGGCAGACGTGTTGTTGCCTACCCTTACCACCTGGGGGCGGCCCATCAGGAAGTGCAGGATCCAGTTGCAGAGGGAGGTGTTTAGTCCCAGGGTCCAACCACACTGTAGCTGGGAAACCAGTCACCCTCAAATGGTGCACCTTTAGCCCCTTGTCAGCTACACTGGGGTGGAACTAGTGAAAGCAATGTCCAAAAACATTGCCTGAAACTTGATTTTCCAAAATAACTGGAAATTGAGGAATCTGCTTTTGATGCACCCAATGTGGTAGGATTCTGACCCATATTGCAACAGACTAGATGGAACTACCAAAGCATTCATTTCTACACTGATGGGTTGACATTTGCTATAAAGCAGTCACATTAAAATGTAGAAAATCCATTTTGGCCCGAGTGTAATGTTCACGGAACTACGCTATTCTATTGAATCCCACATTCAGCCAACTCAAACCTTGCCTTATTATTACAAACTTCAATTTTCCCCTGAAGTTCTACCCATTGATATGAAATGCTGAGACCAGACCATTCAATGCCTTTCACATTTTATTAATCCAAAGAGTGCAGTAGATCTTCACATTCGTTTGCTGGTCCTCTTGTATGACATGCCAGACAGAGTCATGGTCTGAAAAGAGAAAGCATCTGTAATCATTACACTCAATAAATCCATGCCAGTACACTATGCTTAGCAAACCGGACGCGCTCATTCACCCACACTAAAAGCGATCAGGACATGCAGGTTGAAATATCAAAACAAACTCCGAAACAGTTATATTTGGGGCAAAAAGCATTTCACATTTATGGCAATTTAGCTAGCTAATTTGTCCTAGTATATAAACATTGGGTTGTTATTTTACCTGAAATGCACAAGGTCCTCTACTCTGACAATTAAGCCACAGAAAACCGAATGTTTCTCATCATCTCGCCTCCTTTATATGGCGGTTGACAACCAACGTTACAACTGACCAGAGTGTGGACCTTAAAGTTAATCTTGCAATCACCCACATGGGTATATGCTCCTAAGAACCAATGAGGAGATTGGACACTGGCCACGCAGATGCTTGCTGAGGCGCGCGAGCAGTGTGGGTGCAATGATTGAATAACACGTACATTTATTTTGCGACGCGAGCGGTGGGGTCAGCATGTAATTAGAACATTGGCGGCAGCAAACTGTTGAATTGCGTTCACGGCACTGTCATAGACTAACCATTTTGTTAATGGTATAAAATAACCCTGAAATTGTGTCGCTTCGTGAAACCCCCAGCCATATGCCCCAGACTCACGTTGACGAGGGTGTTTGCGTCTGTAAGTTCTGTGACATATTCGATCCCATTCAGGATGGCCGTCAGCTTGTTACCTTCCCTCATCACCACAGACTGAAACAGGAGAGGTCAACGGTTAGCTCTGAAAGCAGTGGTCACCAACTAGGACCAATTTAACAGGCCCAAGTTGGATGGCCATATATGGAGAAGACAAAAAAAGTGTGACAGTGTGCATCAGGTGTGCGAGTTGGTTTTGAGACACAACTGTGCGCCCAGTCCCAGGAGAGCAGAGGAGATTCTGCCAACGAAAGTCAGTCCTCCCACAACATCACTGGGACCTGAACTAACCATAGTGACCCCATATCAGCTGAACTTATAGTTTAGTTAGATACTGGCTGTATATGTAGGGAGATGTATGAAACTCATGGTTGGGTTGTGACATGCGCCACCCACATTGACCTTCCCCCCGGTCGGCGACTCGAGCTCCGTCTCCTGGCCAATGGTGAAGGAGTTGGTGAGGATCTTTGTCCCCGTGGTGACAGTCACCTTGAAGTGGTCTCCAGTCTCCTCAATCTCAGAGATGCTCTTGAGGTCTTTGCCCTCCTGGATAAGCTCATCAGGGATACCTACATGTTTGCGGCAGCGAGAGAGTCATATGCGGTGCTTTTTAGTACTACAAAAAGTTAATGAAGTGGGACATGAACACTGAATTATTACTGCTGAAGTAAAGCGCTGATGCACTATAATATGGCAACACAGTGATCTGAATGCATTCCCAGCTAGCACATAACATTCTGAGGACCATACGTTTTAGGGCTTGGTTATTTTGCATACCACATTATGGTGCAGGACAGTTGCTTGGCTTTGGAACATTCTCATTAAGGAATTTGACAAAATGTTATTTTCTTGGCATTTCATTATTTGATCAGAATATTTCCTGAAAGGACATTTAATTTAAGGTAAAGTTCTAGGAACATTAGTCATTTTACATTGGGAATTTTCAGCCGACTTTAAATATTCTCCTGTGGGAATGTCAGTGCTTCAGCATAATGTTCTGTAGGTTCTCATAGTTACAGTTAAAGTCATGTTCTCAGAACACTAAGAACTTGCCATACAAAAACATTGATCAAAACACATTCCGTTCTCAGCTTCAACAAACGCCTTCTTTTCTTAAGTGTGTTAAACACAGTGATCTTAATGAGTGCTTGTTCCTGTTGAAATGGTCTGAATAGACTAAATTTATCCACTTTCAATGAGTTACAAAACTAATGCATGACAACTCCATCCTGGTGGCACAGTGGATTAATTCCATGGATAGAGGACAGAAGAGCATAGGTTTGAATCTCAATGACACAATAAATCATTAATGCCTAGGCAAATCATTTAACAATCCCATTAGTGCTGGAAGTTCAAAATAGTTAGCCCAAACCAAACTAGCGGTGTTAAGTCTTAAATTAAACATTCAGTGAAAGTTATTCAAAAAAACCTATAATTTGTTAAATCTAACACCATTTCAAGTACCCATTGCATTCGCAGTCACCATTGATCTTCATTACTGAAAGGACTACGACTTCTGAAATTAACACCCCAAGTCTAATCAAATGTACAAACCCAACTGCAAGACTTACCAACAGCCTCCATGAAAGACTCAAAGTTCTCATGTGACTCCATCTGGTATTTCCCTGAGAAAGACATGGTGACTATAAGACAGTGACAGTAGAGTCAGCCACAGCTCCCTGCTTGTCTTTATACCCCCATCTATCCAGCCCTGCACTCATTAACTAACTAAAGGTGTCTACAATTGAGAACCCCTCCCCTCATATCTTCCCTGCTACTTGCCTGTCGGCACAGATCTAGGATCAGCTTCCCAGCCAAGGGCAACTAATCTACATCTCAATGGTCAACTTTATTGTACTCCACTTCTCATCCTCTCTTCTACTGTGTGAGTGATCATTGATCTTATTTGATAAACAAGGCCTCCTCGACTCCTTAGAAAAATGATAAGCAGTCTCATCATTGCAATACAAGTGTATGGATCAATCAACACATTTCAAATTCAACTTGACTTTATCTCGCTATACACCTGTGTTGAAATTAAACTAGGCTACATTGCACTTTGAGTTGAGAGGTGTATTTTGTCTCCCTGCACTATAAAAAAGTTGAATCAATGTACAATTGTAAGGCAGCAGACTGCAATAGGATTGTGAGTTTGCAAAAATGTTTGGCATATAGCTGAACCAACATACATTCTCAAGTTGAATTTGAATGTTCACTCAACTTTTCATTTGACGTTGAGTGAACATCCAATTCAACTTGAAAAATTGGAATCCAGCCAGAGAACGTTAATCACCCCCAACCTGCACTGACAATGACTGCCAGGAAATACTTCTATTTGATTTAGGTAGTCTCAATAATAACTGGAACAGCCATCTCAGTAACAGATGCAAAAAGTCCAACTAATAACAGATTGGATTTCATTAGAAAAATGTATGTTACTTATGTTGGTGTAGCTTAAGATAATCAACCAATCAATGTACATGCAAAAACACAGGTCTAAAAAGAAAACAATTCAACGTACAATTGTAAGGCAACCAGCTGCAATAGGGTTGTGAGTTTGCTCCACATCTGGGAATATAGCTGAACCAACATACAAATCAAATCAAATTTATTTATATAGCCCTTCGTACATCAGCTGATATCTCAAAGTGCTGTACAGAAACCCAGCCTAAAACCCCAAACAGCAAGCAATGCAGGTGTAGAAACACAGTGGCTAGGAAAAACTCCCTAGAAAGGCCAAAACCTAGGAAGAAACCTAGAGAGGAACCAGGCTATGTGGGGTGGCCAGTCCTCTTCTGGCTGTGCCGGGTGGAGATTATAACAGAACATGGCCAAGATGTTCAAATGTTCATAAATGACCAGCATGGTTGAATAATAATAAGGCAGAACAGTTGAAACTGGAGCAGCAGCACAGTCAGGTGGACTGGGGACAGCAAGGAGTCATCATGTCAGGTAGTCCTGGGGCACGGTCCTAGGGCTCAGGTCCTCCGAGAGAGAGAAAGAAAGAGAGAATTAGAGAGAGCATATGTGGGTTGGCCAGTCCTCTTCTGGCTGTGCCGGGTGGAGATTATAACAGAACATGGCCAAGATGTTCAAATGTTCATAAATGACCAGCATGACTGGGGACAGCAAGGAGTCATCATGTCAGGTAGTCCTGGGGCATGGTCCTAGGGCTCAGGTCCTCCGAGAGAGAGAAAGAAAGAAGGAGAGAATTAGAGAACGCACACTTAGATTCACACAGGACACCGAATAGGACAGGAGAAGTACTCCAGATATAACAAACTGACCCTAGCCCCCGACACAAACTACTGCAGCATAAATACTGGAGGCTGAGACAGGAGGGGTCAGGAGACACTGTGGCCCCATCCGAGGACACCCCGGACATGGCCAAACAGGAAGGATATAACCCCACCCACTTTGCCAAAGCACAGCCCCCACACCACTAGAGGGATATCTTCAACCACCAACTTACCATCCTGAGACAAGGCTGAGTATAGCCCACAAAGATCTCCGCCACGGCACAACCCAAGGGGGGGAGGGGGCGCCAACCCAGACAGAATGACCACAACAGTGAATCAACCCACTCAGGTGACGCACCCCCTCCAGGGACGGCATGAGAGAGCCCCAGTAAGCCAGTGACTCAGCCCCTGTAATAGGGTTAGTGGCAGAGAATCCCAGTGGAAAGAGGGGAACCGGCCAGGCAGAGACAGCAAGGGCGGTTCGTTGCTCCAGAGCCTTTCCGTTCACCTTCCCACTCCTGGGCCAGACTACACTCAATCATATGACCCACTGAAGAGATGAGTCTTCAGTAAAGACTTAAAGGTTGAGACCGAGTTTGCGTCTCTGACATGGGTAGGCAGACCGTTCCATAAAAATGGAGCTCTATAGGAGAAAGCCCTGCCTCCATACAGTGTTGACTTCCAAAAACAAACATGAAATTGTAATTAGACTCAACAAGTTTTTATACATTCATCTCACTGTGAGCAAAGTTTGTTGAGTGAACAAACGTTCACCCATTAGCTACATTTATTTTCCTTCTGAAGTCCAACAAACTTAGAGAATAACACTGATAAATCAATTGGTTAAGTGAAGACACTTGCCAGTCGGTCAGCGCATGCTCGGAGTACACGTCCTGGTAATCCTTCTAGACCTGCGGCCTTATGAATGTTGACCTGTTTAAAGCTCTTACTCACATCTGCTACGGAGAGCGTGATCACACACTTGTCTGGAACAGCTGATGCTCTCATGCATGTCTCAGTGTTACTTGCCTCGAAGCGAGCATAGAAGTAATTTAGCTCGTCTGGATGGCTCGTGTCACTGGGCAGCTCTCGGCTGTGCTTCCCTTTGTTGTATGTAATAGTTTGCAAGCCCTGCCACATCTGACGAGCGTCAGAGCCGGTGTAGTACGATTCGATCCTAGTTCTGTATTGACTTTTTGCCTGTTCTATGGTTCGTCGGAGGGCATAGCGAGATTTCTTGTAAGCTTCCGGGTTAGAGTCCCGCTCCTTGAAAGCGGCAGCTCTACCCTTTAGCTCAGTGCGGATGTTGCCTGTAATCCATTGCTTCTGGTTGGGGTATGTACGTACAGTCACTGTGGGAACGATGTCGTTGATGCACATATTGATGAGGTCAGTGACTGATGTGGTGTACTCCTCAATGCCATGGGAAGAATCCCAGAATATATTCCAGTCTGTGTTAGCAAAACAGTCCTGTAGCTTAGCATCTGCTTCATCTGACCTATTTTTTATTGACCGAGTCACTGGTGCTTCCTACTTTAGTTTTCACTTGTAAGCAGGAATCAGGAGGATAGAATTATGGTCAGATTTGCCAAATGGAGGGCGAGGGAGAGCTTTGTACTTGTCTCTGTGTGTGAAGGTGGTATAGAGTTTTTTCCCCCTCTGGTTACACATTTAACATGCTTGTGAGGTAAAACTGACTTATGTTTCCTTGCATTAAAGTCCCCGGCCACTAGGAGTGCCGCCTCTGGATGAGCGTTTTCCTGTTTTCTTATGGCCGTATACAGCTCATTGAGTGCGGTCTTAGTGCTAGCATTGGTTTGCCAGCTGTATGTTATTCATGTCGTCGTTCAGCCACGACTCAGTGAAACATAAGATATTACCGTTTTTAATGTCCCATTTGTAGGATATACTGTATGTGCTCGTTGCTCGTCTATTTTATTATCCAATGATTGTACTTTGGCTAATAGGACCGATGGTAAAGGCAGATTACCCACCTTACAGGGCACCCAGACCTACACACCCGATACTCCATCTCTTTCTCCTGCGAATGACTGGGGTGAGGGCCTTGTCGGGTGTCTGGAGTAAATCCTTTGCATCTGACTCGTTGAAGATAAAAAATATATCCTTCCAGTACGGGGTGAGTAATCGCTGTCCTGATATCTAGAAGCTCTTTCTGGTCATAAGAGATGATGGCAGAAACATTATGTATAATATGAATTACAAATAGAGCGGATAAACACACTCAATAGCACATTTGTTTAGGGGATCGTAAAACGGCAACCATCTCTTAGATAGATCGCTGGTAGAAAAATGTTTACTACATCCCAAAATATATACTTTGTAGATAATTGGCCCTCTTTCTGGGACTCACCCACAAACAGGACCAAGCCTGGCCAGCTGAGGATTGATGGACTCCATCCTAGCTGGAGGGGTGCTCTCATCTTATCTATCGCATAGACAGGGCCCTAACTCATCTAGCTCCACAATGAGATAGAGGGCAGGCCAGGCAGCAGGCAGGCGTCTGGAGTCTGCCACTAGCACTGTCAGTGTAGTCAGCTCAGCTATCCCCATTGACATCTTGTCTGTGCCTCGATCTATGTTGGGCAAAACTAAACATGGCGGTGTTTGCCTTAGCAATCTCACTGGAGTAAAGACTTCCTCCATTCTGGTCATTATTGAAAGAGATTGTGATATCTCACATCGCAAAATAGGGCTACTGAATGTTAGATCCCTCACTTGCAAGGCAGTCATAGTCAATGAACTAAACACGGATCATAATGTTGATGTGACTGGCCTGACTGAAACATGGTTCAAGCCTAATGGATTTACTGTGTTAAATGAGGCCTCTCCTCCTGGTTACACTAGTGGGTTTTGTCCAACATGTCTCCGGGACTACTCATTGCCACAGTCATACCCTGTATCTAGTTTTGTCCCGTGGAATAAATATTGTGGATCTAAATGTTGTTCCTCATAATCCTGGACTATCGAACCACCATCTTTTTACGTTTGCAATTTCAACAAATAATCTGCTCAGACCCCAACCGAGGATCATCAAAAGCCATGCTATAAATTCTCGGACAACCCAACAATTCCTAAATGCCCTTCCAGACTCCCTCCACCTACCCAAGGCCGTTGGAGTACAAAAATCGGTTAACCACCTAACTGAGGATCTAAATTTAACCTAGCGTAATACCCTAGATCAGTGGTTCTTAACCTGGGTTCGATCAGTCTCAGGGGTTCGGCGGAGGTCAAGACACACATCCGACTCATATGATTCGTGATGACACGCCCTGCTTGGCCATCATTGGCTGCAGGTGATCACGCTCCAACGCTTGGCCTATCTGTGCTGAATGGAATTTGGTGTGCCCAGTAGTCTACTTGTGACTGTCGTGATGGTATGTCTTGTGATTTCTTTCTTAATATTTGAATCCCTTCATACTTACTATGTCGAGCAAAAAATGAAAGTGGTCGGACAAATATGTACAATATGGATTCACATGTATAACGGAACGTGATGGGAGTCAGCGTCCTAACTGCATGATTTGCAATGCCAAGTTGAGTAATTCTAGTCTAGCACCGGCAAAACTAAGAACACTTCCTTAAGCTGCATGGAGATGGAAAATACAAGAACACAACGCTCGCTGAATTCAAGGTGAAGAGAGCCAGATTCGATGTAAAAGCTACTCTGCCTGATCTCGGCTTTGTACCCATCAACAAACTGATCCCCACAGCATCGTACGAAGTTGCTTACCTGATCACAAAGCAAGGCAAACCACACACCATTGGTGAAACACTCATAAAACCAGCTGTGTTGAAAATGGCAAATATCATGCTGGGAAAAGAGGCTGAAGTTAAGTTATCCCAAATTCCTCTTTCAAATGACACCATTCAACTCGACGAGACCACAGACGTTTCCAATCTAAGCCAACTTGCGCTATTCATGCACTATGTGAATGACGACGTGATAAAGGAAGATTTTTTCATTTTGTAAGCCTCTTACAACAACAACTAAGGCAGCCGATGTGAAGAAACTTGTGGATGACTTCTTTAAAGACAACAATCTTTCGTGGGATATGGTTTCTGCAGTTTGTTCGGACGAAGCTCCAGTCATGCTGGGAAGAAAGTCTGGTTTTGGTGCGCTAGTGAATGCCGATGTACCACACATCATTGTTACGCATTGTATTCAGCACAGGCATGCGTTGGCAACAAAAACCTTGCCTCCAAAACTGGCAGAAGTATTAAATATTGTAGTGGAATGTGTGAACTATGTGCCAACTAGTGCTCTGAGGCACCGCATCTTCAGTGAGCTGTGTAAAGAAATGGGCTCTGAATTCGAGGTACTTCTGTACCATTCTAAAGTTCGGTGGTGTCCCGGGGACAGGTGTTGAATCGTGTTTTTGCCGTGTGGAATTAACCCTGTTTTTGCAAAAGCACCAACATTGTCATGCATATTGCTACAAAAATTAGTTCATTCTCATTTTAGCGTACATGGCTGATATCTTCGCAGCTCTCAATCATCTCAATCAAAAGATGCAGGGCGGTGGAGTCAACATCATCGAAGCGGAGGAAAATCTGAAGGCTTTTCAAAAAAAGCTACCGTTATGGAAACGACGAACAGAGAACGATAACTTCGCAAACTTTCCCCTGCTGGACGACTGTGTAAGTAAGATCGAAGATGTATCTGGAATCGGAGACATTTCTGTACCTGCGGAACTGAAGCAAGCAATTGTCACACACTTAGATGAGCTTCCAAAGTCTCTCGACGGATACTTCCCTACAAGAGAGTCATATCCAGCATGGGTGAGACAGCCGTTCACGTTTAGTGTTGAGACAACAGATGTCAATGATGAATACCTCGATGAAATCATTGAAATTCAGCAGAGCCAGGTTCAACAGCAATTCTTCAGAACAACAACGATTTCAACATTTTGGTGTCAACAAATGGTAACGTACCCTGTTATTGCTAAGAAAGCTCTTGAGATTTTCATACCGTTTGTTACAACATATCTTTGCGAGCAATCCTTTGAGGATGCTGGACATAAAAACGAAGAAAAGGAACAGACTTTGTTGCGAAAATGACATGAGAGTGGCACTTGCCAAGGTGAAGCCGCGCATTTCTGAACTGGTCTCTGAAAGGCAACATCAGGAGTCACACTTGCAGTAAATATTCATTATTATGTTTTTGTTTTTGTGTGAAAATCATGATTTGATCATTTTGTTCTTTGAACACAGTGATGTTGACGCACGGTTCATTTTGTGCACCAGTAAAATATATACCTATGTTTTGAATATGAAAAAAATCCTAATTTATTTTCCACTTAAGGGTTCGGTGAATGCGCATATGAAACTGGTAGGGTTCAGTACCTCCAACAAGGTTAAGAACCACTGCCCTAGATGCAGTCGCACCTCAAAAAATCTAAAGAAAATTTGTCACAAGAAATTAGCTCCCTGGTATACAGAAAATATCAGAGGCCTGAAGCAAGCTTCCAGAAAATTGGAACGGAAGTGGCTCTCCACCAAACTGGAAGTCTTGGAAAAGACAGTACTGTGCAATATCAAAGAGCCCTCACTGCTGCTCGATCACCCTATTATTCCAACCTAATTGAGGAGAATAAGAACAATCCTAAATGTATTTTTGATACTGTCACAAAGGTAACTAAAAAGCAGCATACCCCAAGAGAAGATGTATTTCACTTCATCAGTGATGAATTCCTGAACTTCTACGACGAAAAGATCATGATCATTAGGAAGCAAATTTCGGACTCCTCTTTGAATCTGCATATTTCTCCAAAGCTCAGTTGTCCTGAGTCTGCACAGAACTGCCAGGACTTAGGATCAATGGAGACACTAAAGTTTTCTAATCCTGTAACTCTTGACACATGAAAATAGTCATGTCCTCTAAACCTTCAAGCTGCGTACTGGCCCCTATTTCAACTCAGTAGTTTAAAGAACTACTTCCTGTGCTTGCCCCTCCTATGTTGAGCATAATGGATGGCTCTCTATCCTCCGGATATGTACCAAACTCTCTAAAAGTGGCAGTAATAAAGCCTCTCTTGGAAAAGCAAAACATTGACCCGGCCGATATCGAATATCCTATTCCTCTAAAAAAATAATAACAATAATATTGCCCAGCATCTCTCTGCCTTCCTGAAGACAAATAATGTACATGAAACGCTTCAGTCTGGTTTAAGACCTCATCATAGCACTGAGACTGCACTCATGAAGGTGGTAAATTACATTTTTAATGGCATCAGACCAAGGCTCTGCATCTGTCCTCGTGCTCCCAGACCTTAGTGCTGATTTTGACACCACCGATCACCACCATTTTTTGGAGAGATAGGAAACCCTAATTGGTCTACACGGACAAGTTCTTGCCTGGTTTAGATCTTATCTGTCGGAAAGATATCAGTTCATCTCTGTGGAAGGTTTGTCCTCTGACGAATAATTTGTAAGTTTTGGTGTGCCTCAAGGTTCCGTTTTAGGACCACTACTGTTTTCACTATATATTCTACCTCTTTCACTGCTATGCGGACGACACACAGCTGTACATTTCGATGAAACATAGTGAAGCCCCAAAATGTCCTACCCTGGAAGCCTGTGTTTCAGACATAAGGAAGTGGATGGCGGCAAATGTTTTACTTTTGAACTCGGACAAAACAGAGATGCTAGTTCTAGGTCCCAAGAAACAAAGACATCTTCTGTTGGATCTGACAATTCATCTTGATAGTTGTACAGTCGTCTAAAATAAAACTGTGAAGGACCTCGGCATTACTCTGGTCCCACATCTCTCTTTTGACAAACACATCAAGAATATTTCAAGGACAACTTTTTTCCATCTTTGTAACATTGCAAAAATCAGTAATCTTTCGTCCAAAAATTATGTAGAAAGGCTAATCCGAGCTTTTGTTACTTCTAGATTAGACTACTGAAATGCTCTACTCTCCAGCTACCCGGATAAAGCACTAAATAAACTTCAGTTAGTGCTAAACACGGCTTCTGGAATCTTGACTAGAACACCAAAATTGTATCAAATTAGTCCAGTGCTAGCCTCTCTATACTGGCATCATGTAAGGCTAGGGCTGATATCAAGATTTTACTGCTAACCTACTATCTCTCCAATTTGGTCCTGCCGTACACACCTACACGTACGCTACGGTCACAAGACGCAGGTCTCCTTATTGTCCCTAGAACTTCTAAGCAAACAGCTGGAGGCAGGGAGTTCTCCAATAGAGCTCAATTTTTATGCAATGGTCTGCCTATCGATGTGAGAGACGCAGACTCGGCCTCGACCTTTAAGTCTTTACTTTAGACTCATCTCTTCAGTAGGTCCTACGATTGAGTGTAGTCTGGCCCAGGGGTGCGTTGGTAGAGCATGGCGCTTGTAACGCCAGGGTAGTGGGTTCGATCCCCGGGACCACCCATACGTAGAATGTATGCACACATGACTGTAAGTCGCTTTGGATAAAAGCGTCTGCTAAATGGCATATATAACGGCAAGGCACTGCAGCGTCAAACCGCCCTTGCTCTCTGCCTGGCCGGCTCCCCTCTCTCCACTGGGATTCTCTGCCTCTGAAACTATTACGGGGGCCGAGACACTGGCTTACTAGTGCTCTTCATGCCTTTCCTAGGAGGGATGCGTCACTTGAGTGGGTTGAGTAACTAACATGATCTTCCTGTTTGGTTTTGCGCCCCTTCTGCCTCGAGCAGTGGAGGAGATCTTTGTGGGCTATACTCAGCCTTCCCCCCCCCCCCCTACACCACTAGGGTCAGTTTGTTATATCTGGTGTAATTCTCCTGTCTTATCTGGTGTCCTGTGTGGATTTAAGTATGCTCCCTCTAATACTCTCTCCCTCCCTCCCCTCCCGGAGGACCTGAGCCCTAGGACCATGTCTCAGGACTACCTGGCCTGATGACTGTCCCCAGTCCACCTGGTCGTACTGCTGCTCCAGTTTCAACTGTTCTGCCTGCGGCTATGGAACCCTGACTTGTTCACCGGACATGCCACCTTGTCCCAGACCTGCTGTTTTCGATTCTCTCATTTGATTTGATTCAGGTGCTCAGGGTCCCATCTAGCTAAGAATTTAACTCCAATATTTGCCATACATGAAATGTCAAATAGTGAAATTCTGAGCTAGTTCCCTTCCAGTGATGTTGCCTATGTACTGAAGGAGGTCAGTAAATGGGTGGGTAACTTTGAACTACAAATCCTATCATCCAATCTCTCAAGTGAACCCATGGAACCCTAGCATCACTTGCAGCTCATTGGTGGACTCGATAGGAAGGCTGTGGTCAGTTAAGTCCAGGAGCCTTAGGAAAATGTCACCCGAGTTGCTTCCCTCTGATTGGCTGATTTGATTGTCACCTTCCACCTCGGCCTTCCAAGATTGGTCCACACTGCAGCCTTCTGAGATATAAAATAAAGGATGGAGCAGGACACACAAGTCAACTCCCTCCCTGAATTGCACCTTCACTTTCCCAACCACACATCCCTTACATACCACGTTTGCATTCCCGGAGCCCCCCAGCTTAAAACCTAAAAAGCCCTGATGTGGGGAGTGAGTCAACTCTTTAGTCATTATAGACTAGATAGCCAATTTTATTACAGACATAAATACTCCTGTTTAATCAGCTGTCAAGGTCCTAATTCTCTAAAATAACGTTGGAGGTGGCTTATAGTAGAGAAATGAGCATTTCATTATCTGATAACAGCTCTGGTGGACAGTCCTGCAGTCAGAATGCCAATTGCACACTCTCAACTTGAGACATTGCGGCATTGTGACAAAACTGTACATTTTAGTGGGATCTGGGATCTTTTATTTCAGCACATGAAAGGATTTGACATATTGCATTTATATTTGTGCAGTATAAATGGCTCAATATTACTTTGACAGTAAACAATACCATCCTAAAAGCGCTCTGGGGATGGTAACAATGAAGGCAGGGAAAATAGGTGGGACACTGCATGTATAAGGCCTATGCCATCCTGCAGTGAACACACACCAAGACCTTGAGAGAAGACATGAAACTCACAGGATGATCTGCAAGATTAAAATGCATCTTTATGACATGATCCCAACTAGCTTATGAAGACAGTTTGAGTAACGGATGTTTAAGTAGAATGAGTATCATTTTCTACACACACACACAGGAGTAGGCCCTGAAGAACTAGCCAATAAGCATGAACAAACCTATGGCGGCAGGTGTCAAGAAACTAACAGCCGGCAGTAGTGACATCACATTATACAAATATGTCATACAAATCTACACTTCAATTCCTACGTCCATGACACTTCAAATCAAACTTTGTCACATGCGCCAAAGACAAGTGTACACCTTACAAGCCCTTAACAAAGCAGTTCAAAAAGATAAAATATTTACTAAATCAAGTAAAAAGAATTTAAGTAGCAATAACGAGGCTATATGCGGGGGTAGAGGTTAGTGGAGGTAATTTGCACATATGTGAAGGGACTATGCATAGATAAACAGCGAGTAGCAGTGTACAACACAGAGGGGGTGGGGGAAAAGGTGTTGTGCCCCCTTCACAACTGTCTTGGTGTGTTAGGACCATGATAGTTCGTTGGTAATGTGACAAAGAACTTGAAACTCGCTCTGTCGATGTTAATGGGGGCTTGTTTAGCACGCCTTTTCCTGTAGTCAACGATCAGCTCCTTTGTTGTGCTCACATTGAGGGAGAGGTTGTCCTGGCACCACACTGCCAGGTCTCATCATTGTCAGTGACCAGGCCTACCACTGGTGTTGTGGTGCACCTCAAACTTGGTGTTGGAGTCATGTTTAACCACGCAGTCGTGGGTGACCAGGGAGTACAGGAGGGGCCCAAGTGTTGAGGATCGGTGTGGCAGACGTGTTGTTGCCTACCCTTACCACCTGGGGGCGGCCCATCAGGAAGTGCAGTATCCAGTTGCAGAGGGAGGTGTTTAGTCTACGCTATTCTATTGAATCCCACATTCAGCCAACTCAAACCTTGCCTTATTATTACAAACTTCAATTTTCCCCTGAAGTTCTACCCATTGATATGAAATGCTGAGACCAGACCATTCAATGCCTTTCACATTTTATTAATCCAAAGAGTGCAGTAGATCTTCACATTCGTTTGCTGGTCCTCTTGTATGACATGCCAGACAGAGTCATGGTCTGAAAAGAGAAAGCATCTGTAATCATTACACTCAATAAATCCATGCCAGTACACTATGCTTAGCAAACCGGACGCGCTCATTCACCCACACTAAAAGCGATCAGGACATGCAGGTTGAAATATCAAAACAAACTCCGAAACAGTTATATTTGGGGCAAAAAGCATTTCATATTTATGGCAATTTAGCTAGCTAATTTGTCCTAGTATATAAACATTGGGTTGTTATTTTACCTGAAATGCACAAGGTCCTCTACTCTGACAATTAAGCCACAGAAAACCGAATGTTTCTCATCATCTCGCCTCCTTTATATGGCGGTTGACAACCAACGTTACAACTGACCAGAGTGTGGACCTTAAAGTTAATCTTGCAATCACCCACATGGGTATATGCTCCTAAGAACCAATGAGGAGATTGGACACTGGCCACGCAGATGCTTGCTGAGGCGCGAGGCGAGCAGTGTGGGTGCAATGATTGAATAACACGTACATTTATTTTGCGACGCGAGCGGTGGGGTCAGCATGTAATTAGAACATTGGCGGCAGCAAACTGTTGAATTGCGTTCACGGCACTGTCATAGACTAACCATTTTGTTAATGGTATAAAATAACCCTGAAATTGTGTCGCTTCGTGAAACCCCCAGCCATATGCCCCAGACTCACGTTGACGAGGGTGTTTGCGTCTGTAAGTTCTGTGACATATTCGATCCCATTCAGGATGGCCGTCAGCTTGTTACCTTCCCTCATCACCACAGACTGAAACAGGAGAGGTCAACGGTTAGCTCTGAAAGCAGTGGTCACCAACTAGGACCAATTTAACAGGCCCAAGTTGGATGGCCATATATGGAGAAGAAAAAAAAGTGTGACAGTGTGCATCAGGTGTGCGAGTTGGTTTTGAGACATAACTGTGCGCCCAGTCCCAGGAGAGCAGAGGAGATTCTGCCAACGAAAGTCAGTCCTCCCACAACATCACTGGGACCTGAACTAACCATAGTGACCCCATATCAGCTGAACTTATAGTTTAGTTAGATACTGGCTGTATATGTAGGGAGATGTATGAAACTCATGGTTGGGTTGTGACATGCGCCACCCACATTGACCTTCCCCCCGGTCGGCGACTCGAGCTCCGTCTCCTGGCCAATGGTGAAGGAGTTGGTGAGGATCTTTGTCCCCGTGGTGACAGTCACCTTGAAGTGGTCTCCAGTCTCCTCAATCTCAGAGATGCTCTTGAGGTCTTTGCCCTCCTGGATAAGCTCATCAGGGATACCTACATGTTTGCGGCAGCGAGAGAGTCATATGCGGTGCTTTTTAGTACTACAAAAAGTTAATGAAGTGGGACATGAACACTGAATTATTACTGCTGAAGTAAAGCGCTGATGCACTATAATATGGCAACACAGTGATCTGAATGCATTCCCAGCTAGCACATAACATTCTGAGGACCATACGTTTTAGGGCTTGGTTATTTTGCATACCACATTATGGTGCAGGACAGTTGCTTGGCTTTGGAACATTCTCATTAAGGAATTTGACAAAATGTTATTTTCTTGGCATTTCATTATTTGATCAGAATATTTCCTGAAAGGACATTTAATTTAAGGTAAAGTTCTAGGAACATTAGTCATTTTACATTGGGAATTTTCAGCCGACTTTAAATATTCTCCTGTGGGAATGTCAGTGCTTCAGCATAATGTTCTGTAGGTTCTCATAGTTACAGTTAAAGTCATGTTCTCAGAACACTAAGAACTTGCCATACAAAAACATTGATCAAAACACATTCCGTTCTCAGCTTCAACAAACGCCTTCTTTTCTTAAGTGTGTTAAACACAGTGATCTTAATGAGTGCTTGTTCCTGTTGAAATGGTCTGAATAGACTAAATTTATCCACTTTCAATGAGTTACAAAACTAATGCATGACAACTCCATCCTGGTGGCACAGTGGATTAATTCCATGGATAGAGGACAGAAGAGCATAGGTTTGAATCTCAATGACACAATAAATCATTAATGCCTAGGCAAATCATTTAACAATCCCATTAGTGCTGGAAGTTCAAAATAGTTAGCCCAAACCAAACTAGCGGTGTTAAGTCTTAAATTAAACATTCAGTGAAAGTTATTCAAAAAAACCTATAATTTGTTAAATCTAACACCATTTCAAGTACCCATTGCATTCGCAGTCACCATTGATCTTCATTACTGAAAGGACTACGACTTCTGAAATTAACACCCCAAGTCTAATCAAATGTACAAACCCAACTGCAAGACTTACCAACAGCCTCCATGAAAGACTCAAAGTTCTCATGTGACTCCATCTGGTATTTCCCTGAGAAAGACATGGTGACTATAAGACAGTGACAGTAGAGTCAGCCACAGCTCCCTGCTTGTCTTTATACCCCCATCTATCCAGCCCTGCACTCATTAACTAACTAAAGGTGTCTACAATTGAGAACCCCTCCCCTCATATCTTCCCTGCTACTTGCCTGTCGGCACAGATCTAGGATCAGCTTCCCAGCCAAGGGCAACTAATCTACATCTCAATGGTCAACTTTATTGTACTCCACTTCTCATCCTCTCTTCTTCTACTTTGGCAGTGTGAGTGATCATTGATCTTATTTGATAAACAAGGCCTCCTCGACTCCTTAGAAAAATGATAAGCAGTCTCATCATTGCAATACAAGTGTATGGATCAATCAACACATTTCAAATTCAACTTGACTTTATCTCGCTATACACCTGTGTTGAAATTAAACTAGGCTACATTGCACTTTGAGTTGAGAGGTGTATTTTGTCTCCCTGCACTATAAAAAAGTTGAATCAATGTACAATTGTAAGGCAGCAGACTGCAATAGGATTGTGAGTTTGCAAAAATGTTTGGCATATAGCTGAACCAACATACATTCTCAAGTTGAATTTGAATGTTCACTCAACTTTTCATTTGACGTTGAGTGAACATCCAATTCAACTTGAAAAATTGGAATCCAGCCAGAGAACGTTAATCACCCCCAACCTGCACTGACAATGACTGCCAGGAAATACTTCTATTTGATTTAGGTAGTCTCAATAATAACTGGAACAGCCATCTCAGTAACAGATGCAAAAAGTCCAACTAATAACAGATTGGATTTCATTAGAAAAATGTATGTTACTTATGTTGGTGTAGCTTAAGATAATCAACCAATCAATGTACATGCAAAAACACAGGTCTAAAAAGAAAACAATTCAACGTACAATTGTAAGGCAACCAGCTGCAATAGGGTTGTGAGTTTGCTCCACATCTGGGAATATAGCTGAACCAACATACAAATCAAATCAAATTTATTTATATAGCCCTTCGTACATCAGCTGATATCTCAAAGTGCTGTACAGAAACCCAGCCTAAAACCCCAAACAGCAAGCAATGCAGGTGTAGAAAC
>NC_060176.1:46438701-46651201 GCF_021184085.1 Oncorhynchus gorbuscha
ATTGCTTTGGCACCAGCAGTAACTCCCTACCCTGGTATAGGATATTGAAGAAAGTTCAATGAACACCACTCAGTGCACAGAAAAAAACCCAGTGAACATACAGTGTATTCATATCCCTTGACTTATTCCACATTTTGTTCTGTTACAGCTTGAATTCAAAATAGATTAAATATATAAATACATATACACACAATACCCCAGAATTTCAAAGTGCAAACATGTTTTTAGAAAATGTAGCAAATGTATTAAAAATGAAATACAGAAATATCTAATTTACATAAGCAAACAGCCCTGAGTCAATTCTTTGTAGTTGCACCTTTGGTTGTGATTACAGCTGTAAGTATTTTAGGGTCTCAAAGAGTCTCAAAAAGTCTCAAAGAACTTTAAATACTTGGATTGTACAATATTTTCCCATTATTCTTTTAGAAATTCTTCAAGATCTGTCAAGTTGATTTGTTGATCATTGCTAGACAGCCATTTTCAAGTCTTGCCATAGATTTTCAAACTGAATTATGTCCAAATTGTAACCATGCCACTCAAGAACATTGAATGTCATCTTGTTAAGCAACTCCAGTGTAGTTGTGGCCTTGTGTAATAGGTTATTTTCCTGCTTTAAAGATGA
The DNA here is from genome assembly GCF_021184085.1 of Oncorhynchus gorbuscha. Lineage (NCBI taxonomy): Eukaryota > Metazoa > Chordata > Actinopteri > Salmoniformes > Salmonidae > Oncorhynchus > Oncorhynchus gorbuscha. Next base: position 46,439,324 of record NC_060176.1, read on the forward strand.
ATTCATCTCCCAGTGTATGTTGGAAAGAAGAATGAAACAGGGTTTCCTCTAGAATTTGGCCTGTGCTTATAGCTGTATTCCGTTTCTTTTTATATAAAAAAACTCCCTAGTCCTTCCCAATGACAAGCATACCCATAACATGATGCAGCCACCACTATACTTGAAAATATGAAGAGTGGCACTCAGTGATGTGTTGGATTTGCCCTAAACATAACGCTTTGTATTTAGGACAAAAAGGTTTTAAAAATCCCACATTTTTTGCAGTATTATTTAAGTGCCTTGTAGCAATCAGGATACATGTTTTGGAATATTTTTATTCTGTACAGGCATCTTTTCACTTTATCCAATAGGGCAGCACACAATTGGCCCAGTGTCGTCCGGGATAGGGGAGGGTTTGGCCGGGGTAGGTCGTCATTGTAAAATTAAGAATTTGTTCTTAATGTTCTTAACTGACTTGCCTAGTAAAATTAAATATATATATAATTTAGTATTCTGGAGTAACTACAATGTTGTTGATCCATCCTCAGTTTTCTCATATCACAACCATTAAACTCTGTAACTGTTTTAAAATCACCATTGGCCTCATGGTAAAATCCCTGAGCATTTTCCTTCCTCCCCCCGGCAACTGTGTTAGGAAGGATGCCGGTATCTTTGTAGTGACTCTGTATTGATACACCATCCAAAGACTAATTAATAACGTCATCATGCTCTAAGGGATATTTTTTTACACCTATCAATAGGTGCCCTTCTTTGTGAGGCATTGAAAAACCTCCCTGGCCTTTGTGGTTTAATCTGTGCTTGAAATTCACTAGTTGATTGAGGGGCCTTATGTGTGAGGTACAGAGATGGTGTAATCATAAAAAATGTGTGTTAACCACTATTATTGAACACGAGTCCATGCGAAATATTATGTGATTTGTTTGGCACATTTTACTCCTGAACTTATATAGGCTTGCCATAACAAAGGGGTCCAATACTTATTCACTCAAGACATTTCAGCTTTACATTTTGTATTAATTTTTTATTTTTATTCTACAAACAAATTCCACTTTGACATTATGGGGTATTGTGTGTAGATCAGTGACATACAATCTTATTTTAAACTATTTTTAATTCAACAAAATTAGGAAAAAGTAAAGGGGTGTTAATAATTTCTAAAGGCATTGTAGATTAAGGACCAATCTCACAACTGTAGTTTTTCTCAGGTCCACTCAATCGCATTTCCTCAAATACTAAATAGTTTGTTGAATGACCCAGCATTGTTAACACACAGACCAAGTCCAATGGGTGGTTATAAAGCATGTATAGCATTCAGTTGTTGGACTGGCTGGCATAACTGGTTTGTGCTTCATGTCAATGAGTGTATCTCAGTAGGCATATGACATAATAACAAAGTCCTGTGAGTGAGTCCTTAAAATTAACAGTTGCTGTGAAATGCGGACAGTACTGAACAGACACTATTTCAAGGCAGTGATAATTGTTCTGCCATATTTCTCTCGGTCTACAACAAAGGGCTGTCTTGTATAGAGCACATGCTACGTTTAATTATAGTAAAGGCCTCATGAAACCTGAATAATCTTGCAATATCTCACATTGCAGTTAGTGTGGTTTCACAAGGCTAGAGCAGAGGAACGGAAGAGAGAGGTTGATGTTCTGGGCTCAAAGGTATGCCAAATGTTGATTTATGCAATATTGAGGAAATATCATTTTAGTGGGTAGGCTAATGTCTGCCAAGTCAATGTCTGCCAAGCCAGCCTACTCCCTTCTCTGAGGGGATACAGCTGAGACTCGTCCCAGATCAGTCATGTCGTAACAAACCTTCAGCTTGTGTAATCTAACATGATTTACCCATCTTCTGCCCACAAATAAACAATACGAAGAGCAAAGAATTTGCTTATAATTCATCAATTTTATTTCATATTTGAATATAAATCTCTGACAAAAGAAAAATAGCTAAATGATAGATACATCGCACATTTACAGAAGGGGGTAATCGACTTCCCTCCCATACCACCCGTTTTACATAGTTTTCAAAAATTATAAAATGACTATTACATCTTTGATGTGCATTGCTGTTATTTAGAATTCAAGACATCATTTTACATACAGGCTGTCTTCTGCTACTGGAATTGTTATTCTCTCACGTCTTGAAAGAGTGCATGAATCCATTTATTTATTTATTAACAAAAACAATCATGTATAGAAATTCCATTTTGTCATGTTTTGGCCATGTCCACTGTAAGAGAACACCAATGTTTACACAGAATAGTTCCAATCCCACGTAGGTACATTTTCATCACAGCTGCCTGTTGAAGTCTAACCTTGATACTAAATTACAGTGTGCTGAAATACATCAGAAAATAAGGTCATTTGAAATCAAATATTTGAAAAAACTTTTTGGCTGGTACGGGATAAGGGGGAAAATTCCAAAAGATCGAACATAGTGAACATACATACACAGGAGCTACAGAATTTTTGCATCAGAAACCACCAGTGTGCTTTCATTTTCTTGTCTTTTCTGTGTGGCCTGTTTTATAGCAACAGAGCCAACCCATCACATTCCAGTGTAGATTCTCATCTTTTCCAGCTATAGGAATAGGAAATACAATCTATGCATCTTCTCTGGAATAACATCAAGTCCACTCTCAATCACAGAGGTAGCTGACATGAAGAAAACTATAAAACACGGTTGAAAATAGTTTTGTTGGCTGAAAAACCATCCAGTGGCTGTACTGTACAGTTTAATATATACTCTTACCAGGAACACAATGACCCAATAGAGAATACCGTGGTAGTGATATCATAGATCACTAATGTTAAAAGTGCCAACCAGGGGCGGACTTAAATTGGCATTTTTTCCATGGAAAATGACCGTATATGATTATTATCCCACAATTGAAAATATTTATTTCACAGAATATATACGCCATATAAAGTTGTTAAATAACAGTCAGTGGGGTTCCCATGGGCAGCTGGGGACAGTTTCAATTAATTGAAACCCCTTCAACGTAGCAAAGTCCACCCCTGGGGCCTACTAAAGAAGTGCCAGAGAGAGAGGGAGAAAGCATAGCATACAAACTGCTGACTTGCATTTGATTTCTCCATGTGGAGACAATCATTGGCCTCAAGGTGGCGCTGGTTGGTTACAGAAACACATTTGTTTCCTGGTGACTCTCACCTGGGGTATATTTGGTTGGTTTTCAGTCACAACGTTGAGAGGTTTATTCTGTACCATTTCAGTTATAGATGTTTGGCAATGAGAAAGACAATTTAATAAGTCATTCATAAGTCACGGTCTACATATCATACACATCTATTTCAGTATAACAATTTTGCACACCATCGCCCACACAGTACATGCATGCAGCCTCTCAACTCTAAAATGACAAATGTCCTCATGTATTTCCACATCAGAGGCATGACAGAGAGGATCTCAACAATACAACCTGTTGACACACATCAGACACTCGTCATTATCAGGTCAATGGCACAAGGTCAATATAGGCATCCTCCTCTTTATTCCCTAATGTCAACACAACTGGGCCTATATTTATAAAGCATCTCAGAGTAGGAGTGCTGATCGAAGATCACTTCTATCATAATGAACAAGGTTACATGGACAGTGGGTGGACTAAAGGGGACTCCGACTCTGAGGCTTTATAAATACGAGCACTGTTCTCGACACAGTATCTGACTCAGAACATTAATGACAGGCTTTGACGAGACGTTTCTTACAGAGATTGTGTTGCCCACAGTCTCCAAATAAGGCTTCCAAGGAACCAGTCTGGAATCCAACCAGTAGATACCCCTGTATTTTTTTTCCAGATAAGACAGCTGTTGTTCAATTAGTCATATTTACATGGATCATAGCCTAGAGGGTTGACATATTTATGACCCTATATTTAATTACATGTACTTTGACATATAACAAAGAGCAATGTGTTCAAAACTCTCCAAAGCAAGGCTTTCAAAACATACTCTGTAGTGTACTTTACTTTGGCAGATGAAATGGCTATTAATTCACCAACAAAGATGGAAAACAATAAAGGTGACCTCATAAAAGCAACACAATAAGCCATGTTACCAGTGTGAGGGAAATTCAGTGGCAACATGGGAAATATAAAACAAATCAAGCAAGAGTGATTGAGACGCAGAGTTTTCCCCAGTAACAGAGGGGCAGAACAGACCAGCAGGTATGTGCGAGCATTCGATGCTCAGATCATGTCATCTAGATGTATAGCATGTCATACATCTATAAAATGTTTTCTAGGGAATAACTAAACATACAGAGATATCATTTTAAACCATATTTAAAAAATAAAGTTGTTCATATCACTTGCCCTCTTGAGACAGCTATTTGAGATATTGGGAAGATATTGTGCACAGAATGTGCAAATTGTCTTGTCAAATTATGTTTCTGAGTTCACAAATCGTTTTACAGTTCATTCATACTTGATTTGATAAATACAAAGACGTGTGCATACAACCTGTCATGCACATAACAGTATACTATCCATTGTTCCACTTCTCAAACATTCAATAGTTTTTACTATGACGCTCAAACATTGGCAGAGTATACACAAAATCAAAACTCAAACCAAGTCTGATCAATCCAACAACGTACTCTACTCTCACATTCACCAGGTAGAGGAAGTCTGTAAAATGTGCCACAAAAAACATCATTGTGTTGGCATATAAAAGAAACTGTTTGTGTCTGCCATCCCGACATGACAGGGATGAACACTGGCAAAGGCCTCAGTGACCGGTCAAACAACACTGATCTTTAAGAAAGAAAAAAGGTATCATTGGGTCAGTGTGCTGGGAGGCCCATGTGCCAGCTGTCATCTTGGAAACACTCAGAACATCATCATCCCTCATCATCCCATATATTTGTCCTTCCTGTAAGTCTTCCTTCCTGCATATGAAGCAAAGAAAATTAGACCGTAGTGGAGAAACGGACAGATTATTACAACACGAAAACCCAATACAGCAATACCGACCCGGTGTGTCAATCATATCTTGTGATTTTCAATGTCTTGTCTTTCCTCCTTCCCCTGGCGGCCAGTACTATCATTGAGCCCTAACTTCCGCTGCCTGTGTGGTGATTCCTCTCTGCAGCAGCATGGTGACCTCCAGTGATCCCCACTAAGCTACAACATGGCTATACTCTCAGGGGTGCAGTTGAGATGGGTGGATGTGCTACTTCCTCCAGGGGACTTGAGGCCCTTGGCTCCCATGCCCAGCGTCATGGCCCCGGCCGCGCCGCCCATCATGACCCCCGAGTGGTGGTGGGTCTGCTGCAGGCCGACCATCATGGTGTCATTGGTGACTGTGCCAAACTCATAGGTGAAGGTGCCATAAAAAATCAGGATGTCCACGGTGAAGACCCACTCACAGATGGCCGCCGCATGCTGGAGGACAAAGCTCTCGTGAATGAAGAAAATACCACCTGAGGAAAGACGGTTAAGGAGAAGCAACAGCCACATCGATGGAGGAGGAAGGGCAACATTAAGAAATCTAAGCTTACTTCCCAAATGACACTCTATTCCCTATATAGTGCACTACTTTAAATGGAATAGGATGGCCGCCATTTGGGACGCACAGTATGCTATGGTCAATAATGAGTGCACGGTTCACAGAGTGCAGTACTGTTGCTGTGGAAATATTTAGGCAGGGATATATCAATATGCTTCTTCATCCATCAATATGTTAATGAGAGCTTCAGAGTATGGCTGAGCCTGCCAGGCAGTCTTCACCCCTACTTAGTTCCAGCAGGAGGAAGATCAGCCTTGTCCCTGAGAACTCACAATTCTGAGGAGTCATCATGTTTTAAGAACCCTAGTTTGTGGTAATGGCTAGAAGGGATCCAGCTTTCAGATTTTACTTTTTGTAGAAGGTTAGGAGAATTAACATAAAATCAAACATTATTTGCCACATGCACTGAATACAACAAGTGTAGACTTTACCGTGAAATGCTTACTTACAAGCCCTTAATCAACAGTGCAGTTCAAGAAGAAGAAAATATTTATAAGGGCCTCCCGAGTGGCGCAGTGGTCTAGGGCACTGCATCGGCCACCAGAGACTCTGGGTTCGCACCCAGGGTCTGTCACAGCCGGCCGCGACCGGGAGGTCCCAGAGGGGCGACGCACAATTGGCCTAGCGTCGTCCGGGTTAGAGAGGGTTTGGCCAGTAGGGATATCCTTGTCTCATCACGCACCAGCGACTCCTGTGGTGGGCTAACCAAGGTCGCCAGGTGCACGGTGTTTCCTCCGGCACATTGGTGTGGCTGGCTTCTGGGTTGGATGCGCGCTGTGTTAAGAAGCAGTGCGGCTTGGTTGGGTTGTGTTTCGGAGGACGCATGGCTTTCGACCTTCGTCTCTCCTGAGCCCGTATGGGAGTTGTAGCGATGAGACATGATAGTAATTACTAACAATTGAGGCTATACAAGGCTATAGAAAGGGGACACCGGTACAGAGTCAATGTGCAGGCGTTGAGGTAGTCTGTACAGTTGAAGTCAGAGGTTTACATACAATTATGTGTCATTAAAACTCATTTTTCAACCACTAAACAAATTTCTTGTTAACAAACTATAGTTTTGGCAAGTCGGTTAGGACTAGAGGTCCCAACCGGGGCGGATTTCAAGTTTTCTTAACAAATCGGAAATCAGTATTTTTGGGTGCCGATTTTAAAAATGTGTAAATATATATATATGTGTGTGTGTGTGTGTGTGTGTGTGTGTGTGTGTGTGTATATATATATATATATATATATATATATATATACACACACCTTTAATTAATCTTTATTTAACTAGGCAAGTCCGTTAAGATCACATTCTTATTTTCAATGACGGCCTAGGAGGCCTAGGAGGTAGAACGTCAGACTTTTTACCTTGTCAGCTCGGGGGATCCAATCTTGCAACCTTACAGTTAACTAGTCCAATGCTCTAACACCTGATTACATTGCACTCCACGAAGAGCCTGCCTGTTAGCGAATGCAGTAAGCTAAGGTAAGTTGCTAGCTAGCATTAAAAAACAATCAATCAATGACTGTCATTGCTCCAATGTGTACTTAACCATAAACATCAATGCCTTTCTTAAAATCAATACACAAGTATATATTTTTATATTTTTAAAGAAATCCAGGTTAGCAGGCAATATTAACCAGGTGAAATTGTGTCATTTCTCTTGCGTTCATTGCCAGACCTAATTTGCCAGAATTTTACGTAATTATGACAACATTGAAGGTTGTGCAATGTAACAGGAATATTTAGACTCATGGATGCCACCAGTTAGATAAAATACGGAACGGAATAAACGTTTTGTTTGAGGTGATAGTTTCCGGATTAGTCAAAGGTATATATATGGTTTAGAGAGAAATAGTCGACACGTTATTAATTCCTGTAATAACTTGCAGCTGAACTTGAAAGGGGTTCCTTCGTTGTTTTACCGTTCATGTTTTCCATAGAGAATGTCTTGATCTACTTCAAATAAGGTCTGTGTTTCGTGCAGGCTTAAACCGCCTCGGTGTTTTGATACCCCTGTAAATCCCACTAGGATAAGGTAACGTTTGTCAACATATTTTCATAAATCCACTCTACAAAAGAAATGATCTTCGCTTATATTTGGCCAATATTGATCAGAGTTACCTTGTCCTATGGATATCTACAGTTATAAAATTGGCATGGTGGTGTAAGCCTACACGAAACACAGACGTTATTTTAAGAGATTCTAAAAATATCCTATGGAATAAATGAAGGAACCGCTATTCAGATTTTGCTAGGTGTCATGGGAATTATGACTCGCACTTTGGTTGTCAATTCTTACCATGCCCATTATTAAAATATGATTTCCTGCATATAGAAATTAAAGTTTTTGTTTTCAACATTCATCACAGGTAACTTAAACTCTATTTTTATTCAAACAGTTGAGGGTATTTGTCTCCTAAGCAGACTCTTCAGTATCATTGTCACTTCAGAGCTGTGTGTGTGTGTGTGTGTTTTTATGTATTATATTAAGTTAAAATAAGTGTTCATTGTTCATTCAGTATTGTTGCAATTGTCATTATTACAAAAATGTGTGTGAGTGTATGATATATATATATAAAACAATTTTTTCCTCTGATAAATCGGCCGATTAATCGGCATCGGCCTTTTTTTTGGTCCTCCAATAATCGGTATCGGCGTTGAAAAATCATAATCGGACGACCTCTAGTTAGGACATCTACTTTGTGCATGACACAAGTCATTTTTCCAACAATTATTTCCAACAACTGTATCACAATTCCAGTGGGTCAGAAGTGTATATACACACTATGTTGACTGTGCCTTTAAACAGTTTGGAAAATTCCAGAAAAATGTCACGGTTTTAGAAGCTTCTGATAGGCTAATTGACATAATTTGAGTCCATTGGAAGTGTACCTGTGCATGTATTTCAAGGCCTACCTTCCAAAAAAAATCTAAAGAAATCAGCAAAGACCTCAGAAAAGAAAATTGTAGACCTCCACAAGTCTTGTTCATCCTTGGGAGCAATTTCCAAATGCCTGAAGGTGCCACGTTCATCAGTACAGACAATAGTATGCAAGTATAAACACCATGGGACCACGCAGCCATCATACCGCTCAGGAAGGAGACGCGTTCTGTCTCCTAGAGATGAATGTACTTTGGTAAGAAAAGTGAAAATCAATCCCAGAACAACAGCAAAGGACCATGTGAAGGTGCTGGAGGCAACCGGTAAAACAAGTCCTATATTGACATAACCTGAAAGGTCGCTCAGCAAGGAAGAAGCCACTGCTCCAAAACTGCCATTAAAAGCCAGACTACGGTTTGCAACTGCACATGGGGACAAATATCATACTTTTTGGAGAAATGTCCTCTGGTATGATGAAACAAAAATAGAACTGTTTGGCCATAATGACCATTGTATGTTTGGAGGAAAAAGGGAGAGGCAAGCCGAAGAACACCATCCCAACCTTGAAGCACGGGGGTGGCAGCATCATGTTGTGGGGGGTGCTTTGCTTCAGGAGGGAATGGTGCACTTTGCAAAATAGATGGCATCATGAGGACAGAAAATTATGTGGATATATTGACGCAACATCTCAAGACATCAGTCAGGAAGTTAAAGATTGGTTGCAAATGGGTCTTCCAAATGGACAATGACCTCAAGCATACTCCCAAAGTTGTGGCAAAATGGCTTAAGAACAACAAAGTCAAGGTATTGGAGTGGCCATCATAAAAGCCCTGACCTCAACCCTATGTGGAAGGACCACCAGAGGGCAGGCTGGGCTCATGGATAGTAGCCCAACAAGGCATGGGAGACAAGGTAACCAGAGGCAATTAAGCACAGCTGACGGTACTAATGACATACTCTCCTTCCCCTATAAGAGAGAGAATGGAACCAGCAGAGAGAGAAGGGGAAAACTATCTCTGGAAGATGGCCACCGAGAGAGAGGAGCTATCCAGGAAGAACCACTAAGACGGTGACAATCCCGTGACTTTTTGTTGTAGTTTAAAGATAATCCTATTGTGTTCCTGTTTCATCTGGAGAAGATGTATGTTTTTCCTTGGAAGATTTTCATTGATTATGTTGGAGTGTTTGTGTTGACCAAATGCCCTCAATAGAGAACTGTGTTCAATCAAGAGAACCTAGTCCTGACTCGTTTATTCCACCTTCCCGCTTTAGAGTGACGCCCAATTACTTGGTCGGCTCACACCTATAAAACATTTGTGGGCAGAACTGAAAAAGCGTGTGCGTGCAAGGAGGCCTACAAACCTGACTCAGTTACACCAGCTCTGTCAGGAGGAATGGGCCAAAATTCACCCAACTTATTGTGGGAAGCTTGTGGAGGGCTACCCAAAATGTTTGACTTAAGTTAAACAATTTAAAGGCAATGCTACCAAATACTAATTGAGTGCATGTAAACTTCTGACCCACTGGGAATGTGATGAAAGAAATAAAAGCTGAAAGAAATAACTCTATTCTGACATTTCACATTTTTTAAATAAACTGACCTAAGACAGGGAATTATTACAAGGATTAAATGTCAGGAGTTGTGAAATACTAAGTTTAAGTGTATTTGGCTAAGGTGTATGTAAACTTCCGACTTCAACTGTAGGTTGTTCAGCAGTCTAATGTCTTTGGGGTAGAAGCTGTTGAGGAGCCTTTTGGTCCTAGACTTGGTGCTCCGGTACCGCTTGCCGTGCGGTAACAGAGAATACAGTCTATAACTTGGGTGACTGGAGTCTGACAATTTTATGGGCTTTCCTCTGACACCGCCTTTTATATAGGTCCTGGATGGCAAGAAGCTTGGCCGCAGTGATGTACTAGGCAGTTCGCACTCCCCTCTGTAGCACCTTACGGTCGATGCAACCGGTCAGGATGCTCTCGAGGGTGCAGCTGTAGAACCGTTTGAGGATCTGGGGAGCCATGCCAAATCTTTTCAGTATTCTGAGGGGGAAAAGGTTTTGTTGTGCCCTCTTCACGACTGTCTTGGTATGTTTGGACCATGATAGTTCGTTGGTGATGTAGACACCAAGGAACTTAACTCTTGACCCGCTCCACTACAGCCCTGTCGATATTAATGGGGCCCTGTTTGGCCCGCCTTTTCCTGTAGTCCACAAACAGCTCCTTTGTCTTGCTCACTTGAGGGAGAGGTTGATGTCCTGGCACTACACTGCCAGTTCTCTGACCTCCTCCCTATAGGCCGTCTCATCGTTGTCAGTGATCCGGCCTACCACCGTTGTGTCATCAGCAAACTTTATGAATGTGTCGTGTTTGGCCACAAAGTCCTGGGCAAACAGGGAATACAGGAGGGGACTATGTACACACCCCTGAGGGGCCCCAGTGTTAAGGATCAGCATGGCAGATGTATTGTTGCCTACTCTTACAACCCCTTACCAAAAAAGACACAGCCCCCTACCCCTCGTCTTACCAGAGGTAGCGTCTCTGTTCTGCCGGTGCATGGAAAATCCCACCTATATTGTCCGTTTCTTCGTTCAGCCACGTCTCAGTGAAACATAAGATGTTACAGTTTTTATGTCCCGTTGGTAGGATAATCTTAATAGTAGGTCATCAATTTTATTTTCTAACAATTGCACGTTAGCAAGATGAATGGAAGGCATTGGGAGTTTACTCGCTTGCCTACGGATTCTCAGAAGGATCCCCAATCTGTGTCCCCTTTTCCAGCGTCTTTTCTTCATGCAAAAGGTGTGGATCTGGGCCTGTTACAGTGAAAGTAGGATATCCTTCTCGTCGGACTCGTTAAAGGAAAATGTTTCTTCCAGTCCGTGTGAGTAATCGCTTTTCTGATGTCCAGAAGTTATTTTCAGTCATAAGAGACGGTGGAGCAACATGGTGTACACAATAACTAAAAAAAGAAGTTACACAAAATACAAAAAAATAATAATTCACAATTGGTTGAGAGAATGTAAAACGTCAGCCATGTTCTTCGGCGCCATCTCTTGCAGGTTAGGAGAATCTAGCCATGACCGTAGCTACCCATCTAGCCCAATAACTGGTCACACTCACAACCCTCCCCCAACAGCCTACCTGTACAGACACATATGTATTAGCTAGCCAACCACAGAACCCTAGCTACCTATCCAAACAACCGTCCCCCAACATCCTCCCTGGCCTCTACAGACACACACCCACATCCTCTTCAGACCCCCAGACCCTACTTTCCTACAGCCACTATAAATCTGCCTATTTATCACAGACCACTGAAAGGAATTAGACTTACTAAATATATATGAAGCACATGGGGCCCACTAGTTGTTTGGTGGTATCACAGACTAGCCATTGCAAGGTTTCATTACAGAAGAGAAATGACAATACTACATTCCACATTAACGCTGGAATCCTTCATGTTAATGTTGTCCGTTTGTGATACAACAACAAAGTTACTGCAAACAACAAACACTGTTAATTCCCCTCAGACAGCGTTGCGCGATGGAAGAGCACAATATATACTGCAATTTTACGCTCCTCTGCTCGTGGCACAGTTTCCCCCTACTGCGGCTTCCATCTTTAACTGTGACTGATTGAAATTAAATAACGCTAAGGATAAATTATCAGTCACCTTTTACTAACTGGTGGAGTCCATCAGGACCAATAACACGACCAGTCTAATGCCCGGCCCCCACCCCTTTCCCTCATCCCAGCCCCTTAACCAATCGCAGTGAGTCAAAAAGGATACTGAGGACCAGTGAGACGAGGGCTCCTGCGGCCAGCGCCACACGTACGTGTGCCATCCAGTAGTCAAGGGCAGTGACGGCCACCCGGTAGGTGAGCACACACTGCAGGCACACAAAGAGCAGACCGGCGGGGAACGTCACACCCGCGCCAACGTAGTGGAGAGACTTGGCATTGTCAACCTGCCCAAGGAGGGAACAATCTTATTTATCTATTAATGTATTTTTTTTTACTGTGATTGAAAACATACATTTAATGCACAAGTGAACCCACTCCGAATACCCAAATCCCATTGACGTCCCCCTGAACCCTCCCACTCCTATGCACATGGCCACCCACATCCGCCCATACCCCTTGTTTTTAACATATGGAGACATGTTAGAAAACACAGGCAATCGCCAAGTTGAGATAACAAATGAGGAAAATATAGACTATATAACCCACCACCACTTAGTAATTGTCGCTCGAGCCAAGAGTGAGAGATATGGAACCATTTTGGACACACCCATGGAATCAGCCTTTACGTAGAGTAATGAAGTGAGAAGAATCACCTGGAAGTTGCCCACCATGACCAGTCCTAGAGCGTTGGTGCAGCCAGACACCAGAGCGCTGGTGTTAATCCAGCAACGGTGGCTGTGCTCAATCACCTGGGCATAGCGCAGAAGGCACACCATCACCACTGGAGAGACAGAGAGAGCGAAAGAGAGATAGGAGCAGGAAGGAGTAGAGAAATAAGGGATGGTGAGAGAGGGAGAGGTAGGTGAAGAGGACCACAGGGAAAAGGGGTTAGAGTGAGTGGTGATAAATAAGACAGAAAAGGAAGTAATGGAGGAAGGTGATGGATGATGAGGGGGAGGAGTGGAGGAAAGGCCACATCCATTATTGATCGCAGAGCCTATTTGAAGCCCTTCTGCACGTGCTGCTAACTAATGGCTAACATACACATTAGTATATATGTGTGCCGTGCAAAAGTATTCACCCCCCTTGGCATTTTTCCTATATTGTTGCATTACAACCTGAAATTTAAATAGATTTTTATTTGGATTTCATGTAATGGACATACACAAAATAGTCAAAATTGGTGAAGTGAAATGGGAAAGAATTTCTAAATTATAAAAATCGGAAAAGTGGTGCATGCATATGTATTCGCCCCCTTTGCTATGAAGCCCCTAAATAAGATCCGGTGCCACCAATTATCTCTAGAAGTTACATAATTAGTTAAATAAAGTGCACCTGTGTGCAATCTAAGTGCCACATGATCTGTCACATGATCTCAGTATATTACACATCTGAAACGCCCCAGAGTCTGCAACACCACTAAGCAATGGGCACCACCAAGCAAGCGGTACCATGGAGACCAAGCTCTCCAACCAGGTCAGGGACAAAGTTGTGGAGAAGTACAGATCAGGGTTGGATTATAAAAAATATCAGAAACTTTGAACATCTCACTGAGCACCATTAAATCCATTATTTTAAAAATGGAAAGAATATGGCACCACAACAAACCTGCCAAGAGAGGGCCACCCACCAAAACTCACAGACCAGGCAAGGAGGGCATTAATCTGAGGCAACAAAGAGACCAAAGATAACCCTGAAGGGGCTGCAAAGCTCCACAGCGGAGATCGGAGTATCTGTCCATAGGACCACTTTAAGCCATAAAATCCACAGAGCTGGCTTTACAGAAGAGTGTCTAGAAAAAAGCCATTGGTTAAAGATCAAAATAAGCAAACACGGTTGGTGTTCGCCAAAAGGCATGTGGGAGACTCCCCAAACATATGGAAGAAGGGAACCTGGTTAGATGTGACTAAAATTGAGCTTTTTGGCCATCAAGGAAAACGCTATGTCTGACACAAACCCAACACCTCTCATCACCCTGAAAACATCATCCACACAGTGAAGCAGGGTGGTAGCAGCATCATGCTGTGGGTATGTTTTTCATCGGCAGGGACTGGGAAACTAGTCCGAATTGAAGGAATTATGGATGGTGCTAAATACAGGGAAATTCTTGAGGGAAACCTGTTTCAGTCTTCAAGAGATTTGAGACAGGGACGGAGGTTCACCTTCCAGCAGAACAATGACCCTAAGCATAACGCTAAAGCAACACTCGAGTGATTTAAGGGGAAACATTTAAATGTCTTGGAATGGCTTTGTCAAATCCCAGACCTCAATCCAATTGAGAATTGGTGGTATGATTAAAAAGATCATCTAACTTGAAGGAGCTGGAGGAGTTTTGCCTTAGAGAATGGGCAAAAATCCCAGTGGCTAGATGTGCCAAGCTTATAGAGACATACCCCAAGAGACTTGCAACTGTAATTGCTGCAAAAGGTGGCTCTACAAAGTATTAACTTTGGGGGGGGGTAGTTATACACGCTCAAGTTTTCTTGTTTGTTTCACAATAAAAAATATTTTGCATCTTCAAAGGGGTAGGCATGTTGTGTAAATCAAATGATTGCATACCCCCCAAAAAATATATTTTAATTCCAGGTTGTAAGGCAACAAAATAGGAAAAATGCCAGGGGGGGTAAATACTAGTGGTCGACCGATTATGATTTTTCAACGCCGATACCGATTATAGGAGTACCCCCCAAAAAAAGCCGATACCGATTAATCAGACAATTTTTATATATTATATTATATTTATATATATATTATATATATATATATAATAATAATGACAATTACAACAATACTGAATGAACACTTATTTTAACTCAATAAAATCAATTTAGTCTCAAATAAATAATGAAACATGTTCAATGTGGTTTAAATAATGCAAAAAAAGTGTTGGAGAAGAAAGTAAAAGTGCAATATGTGCCATGTAAAAAAGCTCAGAACATGAGAACATATGAAAGCTGGTGGTTCCTTTTAACATGAGTCTTCAATATTCCCAGGTAAGAAGTTTTAAGTTGTAGTTATTATAGGATTATTTATTATACCTTTAACCATTGTATGTTGTAATAGGTACTTTAGTATTGCCAGCCTAATCTCGAGAGTTGATAGGCTTGAAGCATTGCGAAGAGCTGCTGGCAAACACAGGAAAGTGCTGTTTGACTGAATTCTTACGAGCCTGCTGCTGCCTACCACCGCTCAGTCAGACTGGGCTATCAAATCATAGACTTAATTATAATATAATAACACATAGAAATACGGTTACGTATTTTATCTAACGGGTGGCATCCATAAGTCTAAATATTGCTGTTACATTGCACAAAACTTCAATGTTATGTCATAATTATGTAAAATTCTGGCAAATTAGCTCGCAACGAGCCGGGCGGCCCGAACTGCTGCATATATCCTGACTCTGCGTGCAATGAACGCAAGAGAAGTAACACAATTTTCCTAGTTAATATTGCCTGCTAACATTAATTTATTTTAACTAAATATACAGGTTTTAAAAAAATATACTTCTGTGTATTGATTCTAAGAAAGGCATTGATGTTTATGGTTAGATACAGTCGCCCAATGGTTGTGCTTTTTTCGCAAATGCACTTTTGTTAAATCATCCCCCGTTTGGCGAAGTTGGCTGTCTTTGTTAGGACACCGTTTGCAACGAGCCAGGCAGCCCAAACTGCTGCATGTACCCTGACTCTGTTGCACAGACCGCAAGAGAAGTGACACAATTTCTCTAGCTAAAAGAAATCCATGTTAGCAGGCAATATGAACTAAATATGCAGGTTTAAAAATATATACTTGCGTATTGATTTTAAGAAAGGCGTTGATGTTTATGGTTAAGTACCCATTGGAGCAATGACAGTCATTGATTGTGAATGCGCTTGTTAAATCACCCGTTTGGTGAAGTAGGCTGTGATTCAATGATAAATTAACAGCACCACTGTCCACCAAACGGATGTTGTTATTGTTTTAGTTTATGAAGCGGATGGGAGGAGCATCGGCCAATGTGGTAAGAAAATTCACTATCTGCTGCTCTATCGTGCATGCAATAATGTCAGATGGAGAGACATATTTTGTTATTGTTTACAGTAACTTCATTGTTGTTATAATATCGCAAGTGGACATGGCAGTTCCAACATTAAGGATTTCAGCTTTAAACACTAATGCAAAAAACACTTCACAAAATAAAAAAGGTGAGTAAACTGAGTTTGCTCTTCACTACATCAGTGATGAGTGAGACAAAGGACACAGCTTATTGTCAGTGTGAGTGAGTGGGCTGTGGCATGATGAGAGGAGAGGTCTGCGTTCCAAATGGCACCCTATTGTTCCCTACATAGTGCACTACTTTTAACCAGAGCCCTATGGATGCCATTTGGAATGGAGAAGAGGCCTTACTTACCCATGAAGGCTCCAACATTCCCGATCAGACTGAACAGGCAGCTCTCAGGGGGGAAGGAGCCACATTTACTGTACAAGGCACAAGATGGGGGAGGAAACAACATGTCACCCAAAACTAATTAGAAATCCACTCACTAGACTTAATTCATTGAAAGACATTGACTAGGCCTATATATGCCCATGATTCAAATGTTAGGAAAAGGCCTTCCTGTCACTGGTTTATTACAAGGTTGTTACTATTTCCCTTCTGGTCTGTAAATACCATTGTAAATACAACCCATATTTATGTTTATTTATTTAGCATTTCGTACTTTAACTATTTTCACAAAATATGACATTTGAAATGTCTTTATTCTTTTGGAACTTTTGTGCGTGTAATGTTTACTGTTAATTTTTTTTTTTTTAACTTTTACCCCACTTTTCTCTCCAATTTCATGGTATCCAATTGTTTTAGTAGCTACTTTCTTGTCTCATCGCTACAACTCCCGTACGGGCTCGGGAGAGACGAAGGTTGAAAGTCATGCGTCCTCTGATACACAACCCAACCAAGCCGCACTGCTTCCTAACACAGCGCGCATCCAACCCGGAAGCCAGCCGCACCAATGTGTCAGAGGAAACACCGTGCACCTGGCAACCTTGGTTAGCGAGCACTGCGCCCGGCCCACCACAGGAGTCGCTGGTGCGCGATGGGACAAGGATATCCCTACCGGCCAACCCCTCCCTAACCCGGACGACGCTAGGCCAATTGTGCATCTCCCCACGGACCTCCCGGTCTGTTTATTACATATTTCACTTTAGCAATGTAAACATATGTTCCCCATGCAAAAATAAACTGTAAATTGAAAGACAGAAGGCGCAGAGAGAGAGAGAGAGAGAGAGAGAGAGAGAGAGAGAGAGAGAGAGAGAGAGAGAGAGAGAGAGAGAGAGAGAATAAATTAATGTAACACCTGATGAGGGGGATGTCCTGTATGGTGCAGCATGTCTTTGGGAAGCCTGGCCTGGCTATCTCCTCTGTACATGTAACATTGTAGGACCTGCAGGTAAGACAGAAAAACAATTAAATGAGCTATTATTATTTTCAAGCAGGTGATATAATGCAGTATATCAAGTTAATGTAGGCTATAAATCCAAAGACAAAACTCGGTCTTCTTTACTACCACTGCTTTTAATGAAACTCTCAGTGAAGCACTCACCAGTTCTCCACCGGACAAACGTGATGGTTCATCACAGCCATGGCGTAGCTGTGGGGAAAAACGAACACAAATCAACAATGATTCAAACCCACAATCATGAATGTCTTATGAATATTTCTCTTTCAATCACTTTGTGATACATGCTTGGGCGCCAGGACTCACACTATCCATATCCCTGTGATGGAGAAGGCAGAGAGGCTGACAGGCAGGACGATCCAGGCAGTCATTGGGCTGGCAGTATGCCGGCTTTGTCCAAAGCATGAGGGAAAGGAGGGCGTTAGGCTGGAGAAGGTAGCGAGACAATGAGGGGACCAGATGGGGACACTAACAGGCAGGGAGGACATACATGGAGGGGGCCATGAGAGTAGGACAGGGGGACGGCACACTGCTTCTGTTGCACCGCTCGGTGCCTGCAACCAGCAGCTGTCTTTACCACGGAGCAGGAAGAAAGAGAGTTGAACAAAAAGGTCAAATGTGAGGTGGAGGGGAGCAGAGAGAGAGGGAGGAAAGAAAGAGACAAAGATTACCATTTAGTTTTATTTTTCAGTAGGGTGACTTGACTTTTTGAGATTCCTTCATTAAAATAAATAAAAATCAGGCACCTCAGGAATTCTAAAATAAGCATTTTTCACAAAGGTTGGCCTACCTACAGAAGACAAACGACCTGACAACAGGTAATTGGTCATATGAGTGTGTTGAATGAGGATAATTCAATGGCCAAAAGCAGAGGCCATCATAAAGTGGTGATTTTGCACAGTGTGCAGTTTAGAACTCGGACCTTTGCTCAGACTAGAATGAACTAAAAATGACCTTTTCAGAGGAAATCCCACTGTAATGCTCCAAATAAAACAAGCTCTTGTTTTCCACTACCACACTGAGAAATAACAACAGGTGAAGATGTATGCAATAGGTTTTCCTACCATGTTGGGGGCTGGGCAGTAAACACATCTCAAATGAGAGACAATTGTTTCCTTATACAATTACACAGGGAACAGATACAGGTTGATGATACTAAGCCAGTTTAGGCCTATTTCCTGTCTAGGCTTGATCAATTTCCCCATTTAACTGGATATCTCTTCTCAAGTCTCACAATGATCAGCCCCTCCACTGCAGCGTCTGACTTTGTAAGGCTAGGGCGGGGGTCTCTATCAAGCAAACTAGTGGTAGTTTATTTGAGGTCCACCTGCAGCAAGCAAAAAGGTTTGGGGTACCTACAATTGATGTATGTATGATGCATTGTTGAACAGTTGCTGGCATGGATTATCAACTCACCATCAGCAGATTGTCAGAACACCGGCTGTGTTAGCTAGCTAATTCCAGTTATATTCTAAAATTGTTTACATTTTAGTACACACTGCAAATGTGACAGGTAAACTGGCTAGCAAGCTCATGCATTTTATCCCAGTGCGTCTTTCCTCCTAGCTAACGACATCTCAAACTGATTGTGTATGGACTAACACACGCTAGCTAAGCTAACCAACGGCTAACTAGTTGTTAGCTAGCCAACATTCAGTGCTGCTAACAAGACACCGGTACACTTTAGAGCGGTAGTACATGTAAAATGTGTTCAGACAGCCAGATTGTTTCAGATGGCACAACGGTTAGGTGGCCATTTTTCTCAAATTTCCACACAGCAATTAGCTAGTTAGACCGCTAGCTGGCTACCGGCTGACAATCGAACAAAAGAGGGGCTATATTGCCTGGCTGGCTAGTTTTGACCCACCAAGCTATTTTATGCTAGTTAGCTTTTGAAAAGAACAGTACGTTTTTACACATGCTCGTTAAACGTGCACAACATTGTATCCGTAAAAAAAAAAAGATATCATGAAAATCACTATTTACATACCCCAGATCCTGCTACTCCCACCACGAACCTCAACAACCTTGGTTTCCCTTTAAAACTACAATATTTCAGGCCCCACGCCACCGTGCGTACCACTCAAGCATCGACACTGTAACTGTAGTTTTTTTTGCGAGACAATGGATGAAGGACAAAGCGTAATGGACTACATTAACCATCAACATCACTATCAATGGCCGGGCCTTGACCATAGATAGTGATGAGGAGTCACCATTCATTGGATGTATTCAGAGTCACTCAAATATCGTTTAAAACTTTATTTTACTATCGACGGTTACAGCTGACTTCAGGATTGTATGTCGATCTGCTGTCCTTAAACATACGTCATCTGATTTATTTGTTTCAGTCTATGAATTCTTTAATCAAACTTTTCGCCACCAGCTCCCAATATCAGGGCATTATAACTGTATCGTGAGCTCGTTTTCTCCGGTTTTCTATGGCTAAACCTAAAGTAGTTGGGTTGTCCTCAATTGCCAAATACTACACCCTCAACCTCAAAACTAATTTGCTAGTTATACAATCATTCGCTGGAATTAAGTTTAAAGTATGTATTGTTTTGTTGAATACTCATAGTTCGTCATGTCTGACATAAAACCACCGTGGCGAAGGATATAATTTGCCGCGTTCAAAACAACGGGGAACTCGAAAATATCCGACTTCCGTGCGTTCAATCCATTTGGGAACTCGAAAAAACGACATCCGACTGGGAAAATTGATTTTAACGGCCATCCAACTCTTGCCACTTTTACTGACGTCGTGATTTGATCTCGTATTTTCCGACTTTCCAGTTTTTTTGAACGCGGCATCAGCTCCACCGGCGTCATTGGCGTAGGGGTATATCGCGTTCATGTGCTAGTCGGAACTAAAGAAACTCGGACATTGTAGACTTGCTAACTGGTTGTGGTTATTCACGTGTCGCGTGAAACCAGTTAGCTGTTAGCAAATATCGTAGGTCCGACTAGCACATGAACGCTGCATTTACTGGACGTTTCTGACTGGTTTTGGAACTGTGACAACAGAAAATCTCCACGCTTGGTTCAATAGGATATGTAGGGATTTTGCCAACACAGGCTGATATGTACATTGTAATCACAGGAGGCTGCGGAGGGGAGAACTGCTCATAATAATGCCCGGAATGGAGCACATGGAATAGCATCAAACACCTGGAAAACATGTATTTGATGTCATTCCACTAATTCCACTCCAGTGATTAACACAAGCCAGTTCTCACCAATTAAGGTGCCACCAACCTCCTGTGACACTGTTGTACCATTAAAACATTTTCAACTGCCTATCATATGTTGATTAAATCAGGGTTTATTAATATAATGAGTAATCCAGGAATATTACGAGTTAATTGACACTATAACTCTATAAAATAACAATCTACAGATCGCAATGGCAACAATGAATGGCTAAATAACTTCAGGTCTGTGAAGCTCCTCCTCGCCACTCACTATTGTCCAGGACGACTGTGCATACACCTGACCAATGAAACATTTATTTCCCTAGAGATCACATGCTAAAAGAGAAAAATTGATATATGATAATACCCCAAATAAAATGTAATACCTTTAACACACACACACACACACAATATTTTACCTCATATACTGAACCCTGCATTGTTGAGGAAGAGCGTGTAAGTATAAATATAAAATATTCACTGTATGGTTTATACCTGTTGTATTATGTCATGTGACAAATAAACTTACATTTGATTTTGATTTGACTTGACACACCCATGCTTGGCTGCCGTTTGACAAATAAAAATAAACTCGCTTTTTTGTCCATAATGATCTCATCATATGCCATCTGCACTGTATCTGCAAGCTGTCGCCTAGAGCGCACGTGCCAATAAGAGAGTGGGCGCTCACTATATAATGCACCTTTTTTTGTGAGAACCATCAGAAGAGTTGAAAATGGGATGGAAAACCATTTGAGTTTTAAAAAATTGGTACATGGGAATTTTACCGCAAAAGGTCATTACACTTCTCTGGTGGGAAAATGCTCAAATCGTTTGTATGCGGATTTTAGAATATTATCATGACAATCTGTCGCCAATTGGATCGAAACCTAGCTACAGTCAGGGAAAATATATACATATGCTAAGCATTGTGTTAAAACTGAATACTTTATTTTAAAGTCTATGAATATATTGGGCCAATTAATCAACTCAAATGTTGCATGGAACTAACAGATATAACCATGTACAACTAGTTCTCAATCGCCTCCTATATAGAAGGTATGTTTTAGTGGCAGATTCAAGGGACAAACAATGACACTAGTATGATATGATTTCTATTTTCAGATATCATATGTACAGCTTTAAAGACTGAACAATTAGACATTCTACAAGTATGTGCTTGTGTTTCTCATGGAGATGAAATTGTCTGTCTCCATGATGTTCCCTTGCCCTCAGATATATTGATTATACCCATTATGCCCATTGAGTCCAATTGCATGACATCCCTTTTGTAGGTGTTGTACGAGAGCTTCAGTTTCATCGCAATTTCTCTCATGGAATAACCTTGATTTATCAGAACAAGAATAGACTGACGAGTTTCAGAAGAATGTCTTTGTTTATGGCCATTTTGAGCCTGTCATCGAACACACAAATGCTGATGCTCCAGATACTCAACTAGTCTAACGAATGCCAGTTTTATTGCTTCTTTCATCAGAACAACAGTTTTCAGCTGTGCTAACATAATTGCAAAAGGGTTTTCTAATGATCAATATTGGCCTTTTAAAATGATGAACTTGGATTAACTAACACAACGTGCCATTGGAACACAGGAGTGATGGTTGCTGATACTGGCCCTCTGTACGCCTATGTAGATATTCCATTAAAAAAATCTGCCGTTTCCAGCTACAATAGTCATTTCCAACATTAGCAAAGTCTACACTGTATTTCTGATCAATTGTATGTTATTTTAATGGACAGAAATGTGCTTTCAGTTGTTTATAATGTTTTATGCAAGTGTGGATGAATCTCGTTGACTTCCATTTTCTTCCACATGGGCCCATGTCTCTCTGTATGGCCACAGATGCTATTAGAACCATTGAGAACTTGCAGTTGTATCAGGCGACCAGACAGACTTGCAGGCCAATCACACAATGATGCAGAAAAGCCTCCAGGAGCTACAGAGCTGATTGACGATTCTGGGCAAGTGCGACAGTTCGAAAACATGAGGAGATTACATGTGCACATGTCTAGTAGTGACGCAGTATTGAAACAAGATGTCAATAGTGATTTTGAATAGGCAAACAGTTGTAAATGTTTCAGTTTCCAATAGTAATTCAAAGGGGTTTATGTATGAAATGGAAAAAGTGTCATGCAGGTGAAAGAGGACTCAAAAGCGACTTAACAGAAACAGAGTTTATTTAAGTCCAAACAGGGAATAACAGAAATCCTCTAGTCTGTAGAGGGGAATAACTGGAGAAGCGGCCACAGACTGCAGGTCGCTTCGGGTAGGCGCAGGCCGTAGTGGACCGAGACACCTGCTCACACGCAGCATCTGATGAAGGCAAAAAACACGACAGGACAGGGCGAAACACAATCACAGCATGGTGAATACAAAACAAGGAACCGACGGGACAGGAACGGAACACAAAGGAATAAATAGGGACTCTAATCAGGGGAAAGGATCGGGAACAGGTGTGGGAAGACTAAATGATGATTAGGGGAATAGGAACAGCTGGGAGCAGGAACGGAACGATAGAGAGAGGAGAGAGAGGGAGGGGAGAGAGAGGGATAGAAAAAGGGAACGAACCTAATAAGACCAGCAGGGGGAAACAACAGAAGGAAAAGCAAAATGACAAGATGATATAAGACAAAACATGACAGTACCCCCACTCACCGTCCTGGCGCTCTAGGAAACTGAACACTGGCGGCTATGAACGGAGGAAATCATAGATCAAACGGTCCAGCACGTCCCGAGAAAGAACCCAACTCCTCTCCTCAGGACCGTAACGAAAAACGTTAAAAAGGGAAACTAGGGTACTACTCTAAAAAAAAATGAGAACTAGGGACAGACTGAGACACAGCAAGGGCAGGAACAAGAACAGGAGAGATGCGATGGCAGGGAACAGACTGAGACCCAGCAAGACCAGGAGCAGAAGCAGAAAAAAATTACCAGACTTCTTCTGCGCGCAGTCTGAACACGCAGCCACGAAACGGCGCGTGTCACGCTCCTGAGTCGGCCACCAAAAGCGCTGGCGAATAGACGCAAGAGTGCCTCGAACACCGGGATGACCAGCTAACTTGGCAGATAGCCCACTGAAGAACAGCCAGACGAGTGGAAACAGGAACGAAAAGGAGGTTACTAGGACAAGCGCGCGGCACGCAGTGTGCGTGAGTGCTTGCTTAACCTGTCTTTCAATTCCCCAGACTGTCAACCCGACAACACGCCCATAAGGAAGAATCCCTCGAGATCAGTAGAAGCCACAGAAGAACTAAACAGACGGGATAAGGCATCAGGCTTGGTGTTCTTGCTACCCGGACGGTAAGAAATCACAAACTCGTGAAAAACAACGCCCAACGAGCTTGACGGGCATTAAGTCGTTTGGCAGAACGGATGTACTCAAGGTTCTTATGGTCTGTCCAAACGACAAAAGATCAACCACTGTCGCCATTCTAGGGCTAAGCGGATGGCCATGATGTTACCCACATCATAGTTGCGCTCAGATATCGACATAAGCGCAAGGATGAACCTTATAGACTGGAAGCGCTGGGATAGAATGGCTCCCATACCTCTGAGTCGACAATGAATTGTCTAGTGACGTCAGGAGTAACCGGACGTAAAACGTTCTTTTAGAAGATCAAAAGCTCCCTGGGCGGAACCGGACCACTTAAAACACGTCTTGACAGAAGTAAGAGCTGTGAGAGGGGCAGCAACTTGACCGAAATTACGAATGAAACGCCGATAGAAATTAGCGAAACCTAAAAAGCGCTGCAACTCGACACGTGACCTTGAACGGGCCAATCACTGACAGCTTGGACAGAATCCATCTGAATGCCTTCAGAAATAACGGAACCGAGAAAAGTAACGGAGGAGACATGAAAAGAGCACTTCTCAGCCTTTACGTAGAGACAATTCTCTAAAAGGCGCTGTAGAACACGTCTTTGTTTCTGAACATGAATCTCGAGCGGAGAAAAAATCAGGATATCGTCAAGATAGACAAAAACAAAAATGTTCAGCATGTCTCTCAGAACATCATTAACTAATGCCTGAAAAACAGCTGGCGCATTGGCGAGACCGAACGGCAGAACCCGGTACTCAAAATGCCCTAACGGAGTGTTAAACGCCGTTTTCCACTCGTCCCCCTCTCTGATGCGCACGAGATGGTAAGCGTTACGAAGGTCCAACTTAGTAAAGCACCTGGCTCCCTGCAGAATCTCGAAGGCTGATGACATAAGGGAAGCGGATAACGATTCTTAACCGTTATGTCATTCAGCCCTCGATAATCCACGCAGGGGCGCAGAGTACCGTCCTTCTTCTTAACAAAAAGAACCCCGCCCCGGCCGGAGAAGAAGAAGGCACTATGGTCATCAAGAACACAGACAAATAATCCTTCGCTGTTCGGGAGCCGACAGAGAGTGCTACCAGGAGGAGTAAGGAGATCAATACAAATCATACGTGAGGAGGAAGGGAGTTGGCTTCTGAAGACCGTGCGCAGATCATGATATTCCTCCGGCACTCCTGTCAAATTTCCTCCTGGGAAGTAGGGACAGAAGAAACGGGAGGGATGGCAGACATTAAACACTTCACATGACAAGAAACGTTCCAGGATAGGATAGAATTACTAGACCAATTAATAGAAGGATTATGACATACTAGCCAGGGATGACCCAAAACAACAGGTGTAAACGGTGAACGGAAAATCAAAAAAGAAATAGTCTCACTGTGGTTACCAGATACTGTGAGGGTTAAAGGTAGTGTCTCAAATCTGATACTGGGAAGATGACTACCATCTAAGGCAAACATGGGCGTAGGCTTGTTCTGAAAGGAATGTTATGTTTCATTAAACAACCCTCAGCCCCAGAGTCAATCAAGGCACTGCATGTTCCAGCGTAGATGGACCGACATAGTAGTCCAGAGTAGTAGCGCTCACCATTAGCCCTCCGCTTACTGATGGGCTCTGGCCTCTTACTGGACATGAATTAACAAAATGTCCAGCAACTCCGCAATAGAGGCACAGGCGGTTGGTGATCCTCCGTTCCCTCTCCTTAGTCGAGATGCGAATCCCTCCCAGCTGCATGGGCTCAGTCTCAAAGCCAGAGGAGGGAGATGGTTGCGATGCAGCAGGGAAACACCGTTGATGCGAGCTCTCTTCCACGAGCCCGGTGACGAAGATCTACCCGTCGTTCTATGCGGATGGCGAGAGCAATCAAAGAGTCCACATCTGAAGGAACCTCCCGGGAGAGAATCTCATCCTTAACCACTGCGTGGAGTCCCTCCAGAAAACGAGCGAGCAGCGCCGGCTTTCCACTCACTGAGGCAGCAAGAGTTTATAATGTTTGGACCGTTCATGGCATAAGGAAGATGAAGCCTCCCTACCAAAAACTGAACTTCAAAAACCCGATTTTCTTTAAAGTTCTGGAACTTGTTAGAGCAATGGGCCTCCCAGATAGCTGTGCCCCATTCTCGAGCCCGGCCAGTAAGGAGTAAATGACGAACCATTGAGAACCCGAGCTCTCTCTCTAGAGTATGTGTTGGGTTGGAGAGAGAACACAATCTCACACTGCGTGAGAAAGGAGCAACTCAGTGGGCTGCCCAATGGGTTATGCTGGAGAAGGAAGTAACAGGTGGCCAGGAGCTCTGGAACTGTCCAGAGCCTGATTCTCCACGATTCTGTGTCTGCAATGTCCTTGATCTCGAGTTCTGAAGTCGCTGGGTCCAAAACATGAGGTGAAAGAGGACCCAAAAGCACTTAACAGAAACAGAGTTTATTTAAGTCAAACATGAAATCCTCTAGTCTGTAGTAACTGGAGAAGCGGCCACAGACTGCAGGTCGCTGGCGCAGGCCGTAGTGGACCGAGACACCTGCTCACACGCAGCATCTGATGAAGGCAAAAACACGACAGGACAGGGCGAAACACAATCACAGCATGGTGAATACAAAACAAGGAACCGTAAATTCTAATCAGGGGAAAGGATCGGGAACAGGTGTGGGAAGAAAATGATGATTAGGGAATAGGAACAGCTGGGAGCAGGAGTAATTCAGAGAGGAGAGAGAGGGAGGGGGAGAGAGAGGGATAGAAAAAGGGAACGAACCTAATAAGACCAGCAGGGGGAAACGAACAGAAGGAAAAGCAAAATGACAAGATGATATAAGACAAAACATGACAAAAAGGATCAGGAGCAATTCAGTCGCGACAGAACACCACAGTAGTAATTCAATAGGGATTGAGTAGGCATACAGCAGTAATGGGTAAGCATTGTGTAGTTATTCAATCGTGAACATGTAAGAATTGTCTAGGTATGTAGGTTTTATGTGGTGTATATACCCAAAAGCTCAGTAGTTACACAGTAGTCATTTAAGGGAGAATTATGTAGGAATTTGAATCGTGAAACCTCCCAATTTATCACTTATTACTACTTAAATTACTACATAAATCACTACTGGTTTACTACACATCTCAATAGCAATCAAGTAGTAAAACCAACAGGTTTTGTGTTGTAGTGATGAGTAGCCTAGTAATTCAGTAGCACTTTTTCAAGAGTGTCACTTAAACAAACAAATACAATTATGATAGATGTATACAGAAGTCTGTGGGTAAACACGGTCTCCCTTGTCTTTCCCTATAGTGGCACACACATTCTTCCATCACTTATAAAATAATGACGTTGACATACATTTTGCGACATATCAACGATGTGGATTGACGTCTGTGTGCTCTCTGGCGTGCTCTGCAGGTGGGCAGTGGTGGTGACACAGCATGGTTATGCTGGTCATGGTGCTTCTGATGGTGGCTACTCACTCTCTGGGAATGCGATCTTCTACACTACCATTTACTCCACGTGCCCAGATGCTCAACTGGAACACACAGCAATTGGCCTGTTCAAAGCATAAGCGAAGTATAACTGATTTTAGAAAATCAGGGCGCGTATTTGTAAGTCGCTCTGGATAAGAGCGTCTGCTAAATGACTTAAATGTAATGTAAATGTATTCATAAAGCGCCAAAAAGCAGGAGAGCTGATCTTGGATTAAGTCCCACGTCCATGTAATCATATTCATTGTGATGTAAAATGAAAAACTGATCCTAGGTCAGCATTCCTAATATGAGATGCTTTAGGAATACGGGCCCTGTTCTGCATCTTCCCACAGGTTACATATCCTGTCCTCTTCTGACATGGCCCTGTATTTCATTACATCTCCTGACAGTATTGACGGATGCTGTTTTCTGACATAATTCCACAGTGCTGTGGTGGGGAACTTCGTGTTCTGCTGGCCCTTCATCAGCCTGGTTGTTTTATGGGGGGGAAGGCCCATACCCTGGGCTACCAGAGCTGGACCCATGTACAGATCTTTTGAGGTGAGTGATGGCGACTGGGAAATATCTGTGCATAGGGAATCTTTAGGTACTTGGCTATTGTAAAAACCTATTTACCCATAGGTAAAATAATAAATACACATCCCAACTAATTCATATGATTCTGTCCCCTGCTGTTGTTTCTATCACAGAAGAAGGATATTTTCAGCAGCCTCAACATCAGTCAAAACTTCAACAGCAGTTGAAGAGACCAGCTTTAATACCCACTAAATTCAGCCCAGCACCTCAACAATATACCAGTGACCTCTCCATTGCTGCTCTAAGAGCATCGGTACTTTTCTGTTTTACTGCCCCCACATTCCACAATGATGTTCCGTCACAATCACAAGGAGTCTCAGCCCTTTAAACTGGATTACAGCTTTTGTACACTGTTTCTGGGCTTACTCATGCATACCTCCCTGTCTGTGCTCTTTGTTTCAGTGGTTGTACGAGAAGAGTCATTGTTCCCTAGCATGCGCATGGAGCAGCAATTTGATCTGGAGGACTTCCTCAATGCTAGCAAAGGGTTGCTCAATTTGACATTGTCATATTTCATTTTGTTTCCTGTTAAAACAAATAAAATCCCCCTAATGCACTGTTACTACTGTAGCCTATCTTTGATTACAGTATATTGGCATTGAATGAACTATACTGCCTGTGACAGTTATTTATGTGCCTGTGTGCTTCTCTCATTTATTGTAGTCTTTGGATGGATTCAATCAGAGTGCTTGGAATTGGTCAGTTAAACTAAATGGCTTGAAATAATACCTGGCAATGGCAGGCGGGGCTTGCTGAACTTCAGCTACGATGGGCAATTACTGCTGGTATATAATGTATAGGAGCAGCAAATCTGTGTGTGTTATTTTGTATTTGTTTACCTTAATTTAACCAGGAAAATACCATTTGTGGTTAGAAACCTCTTTTGCGAGAGGGACCTGGCCAAGAGGTCTGCAGGAAGTAGTCAGCGTGTACAGTGTATATACAAAGAGCAAAATACAATTCAAAAACGTTTCTCTATCAGAGCTTTAAACTCAACAATTGATACCCTCTCCTCCAGTTTTAGTCTTTTGCAGCTCGTTCCCAGACCAAGGAGCGTTATAGGAAAATTATATTTTTCCTATTTCAGTTTTGGCCTTAGGAACCGTGAAAGCTAGTAGCAGCTTGAAAGGGTGACTATACAGTTGAAGTCGGAAGTTTACATACACTTAATTTGGAGTCACTAAAACTTGTTTTTCGACCACTCCACAAATGTCTTGTAAACAAACTATAGTTTTGGCAAGTCAGTTAGGACATCTACTTTGTGCATGACACAAGTAATTTTTCCAACAATTGTTAACAGATTATTTCACTTATAATTCACTGTCTCACAATTCCAGTGGGTTAGGTGTTTACATACACTAAGTTGACTGTACCTTTAAACAGCTTGGTGTCAACAGCCTGGCCTTAGTTATCTTTGTTTTCTTTATTATTTTGGTTAGGTCATTTTGGTTAGGTCAGGGTGCGACATGGGGGTTGTAATGTGTTTTTCTTGTCTAGGGTTTTTTTGTAAGTTTATGGGGCTGTGTCCTTTCTAGGTGTTTATGTAAGTTTATGGTTGCCTAGATTGGTTCTCAATTAGAGGCAGGTGTTTATCGTTGTCTCTGATTGGGAACCATTTTTAGGCAGACATATTCTTTGGGTATTTTGTGGGTGATTGTTTCCTGTGTCTGTGCCACATGGGACTGTTTCGTTGCCAGTTCACGGTGTTATTTTGTATACATGTTCAGTTTTTCACATTAAAAACCATGGACACTTACCACGCTGCGTATTGGTCCGATCCTTGTTACACCTCTTCAGAGCAAGAGGAGGAACTCTGCCGTGACACTTGGAACCAAAGCACAAGGAACAATATCCTGTGAGTTTCTATTGAAGAACCATAGCACAATAAACAATATAAAGTGTGTTTTTTTTTATTGAAGAACCGTAGGACAATGAACAATATACTGTACTTTTAAACGTTTTACATTTTTTATTTAACCTTTATTTTATCAGCGAGTTATTTATCTATTTGTTTTGTCACTTATTAAGCACCCTAAGTTTTAAATATTTTTATTGGTTCACTTAAAGGATTGCTGTAGATCCGTAAGGTATTTTTTTCTATTATTATTCACGCTAATTTTACTTCCTGACTTTTTTGAGTATTCAGCAAATATTTTTTGCAAAAGGGGCATTGAGTTTTCAATATTGGTCAGGTACAGTGCCTTCAGAAAGTATTCACACCCCTTAACTTTTTCCATATTTTGTTGTTACAGCCTGAATTTAAAATCGACTAAATTTTGATTTTGTGTCACTGATCTACACACAATACCCAGCATATTTCTCTCACACTATGTTAATGTAGACAAAACCCTGAAAAGTTTGAGCCAGACAAATCACACTCCACAACCAAATCCCTTACATTGTGGGAAACGTAAGACTAACCAATATTACATTATTTTCCTTTGTACTCTCACTGTTCTCTACTATGCACTTGATGGGGAACTACCTTACAATTAGGATGCATCCTGAATGGCACCCTATTTCCTTTACAGTCACAAATGTTGATAGGGCTTTAAAAGTAGTGCACGATATAGAATCTAAAATATATTTTGATTTGTTTAACACTTTTATTTGGTTACTACATGATTCCATATGTGTTATGTCATAGTTTTGATGTCTTCACTATTCTACAATGTAGGAAATAAAGGAAAAACCCTGGAATAGGTGCATCCAAACTTTTGACTGGTACTGTATTTCAGACCCGTTTATTGTTAATTACCCATATTGGATAAATAACTCTCCGACCATGTGATGGCAGGTGATGTAAAGCCATTATAAGTGAGTGTTTTCAATAACTAATGATGATCAATAACAGCAAGGCTACACTGAAACAGTACAGCTCCAGCTATCATCTTATTATCCATTATCTTAGCCAATCATTCGTTATCTGAGTCAGTGCAGTACAAGTTGAGTGCCCTTCCATATGCATGCTGAAAGTCAGTAGTTAACTCGTTCTTTAAAAAATAGCATTGCATTTGTTCAAACTTTATTATTTTACTAAGAGCAAACTGATTTGGCGTCTGTAAGAGCCAGCAAAGAGTGCTTTACTATTTTTAGGCAGTGGAATTACTTTAGCTTCCTTCCACGCCTGTGGACACACACACTCCTTTAGGCTTTGGTTAAAGACATGGTAAATAGGGGTGGCAATACAGTCCGCTACTATTCTCAATAGTTTCCCATCTAGGTTATCTAAACTTGGTGGCTTATCATTATGGATGGATAACAACCATATTTCCTCTTCCACACAAACTTTACGAACTTGTGATGGTGTTAACGTACAGGGCCTCAATATGATTATAAACACAACAAAAGTCGTACACAGGAAGTATTTCAGACACCATGTTGCTGCCTCTGAGTATTACATTCTGACACCATATACAATACAATATGAATATTGGTTAGTTGCTTCTGCATGCTCTTCCCTTTCTCTAATCTCAGCACCCAGAACCAAATCACTTAAGGCAGTCATAAGAGACAACTTTTATCTAAAGATAACCCCCTCCCAAAGCTTATCCAATAGTAAGGTGTAATGGACAGTTGTTCCAATGCCATGATTCTTAAGACAGAGGAATGTTCTTGATAATGTCATGCTGGTAGGGTGTCAATAGATGTGAGGATATCCCATTTGTTTGGTTTTAAAGAGGGTACATTGAGCAGGAAACATACTGCTCTGATGGATTGGTTAATTATCATCTCCATACAATAGCTGTCAATGTACATGTACAGTAGCCTACATACAGGACACAAAACATAAGCCTATATTATGTCACTTTTCTATGCACAGTACTTTCTATGGTGAACAATATAATTAAACTAGACCAACTTGATATTTGACGCTGACTGTACTTATAAGATTTATAGATCTTATACGAGGTCCTGGATTGCCATTGAATTGCTGTGTCTCTGGACAATGTGTATACAGCAGTCTATATCAATGTGATTGATCCACGAGTGAGAGATTTCCCTACTACTATATCCCAAACATACCACATGTCATCTGATCTCCCTCTCTCTCCCTGTCCCTTTTTCAATCTCTTGTCTAATCAATCTCAGCATGTAACTCACCTCTTTCACTCTCTCTCTCTCTCTGTCTGTACTTGTCTTAATCTCTAGGTTTTTGTCTCTCTCTGCATGAAGAATGCATTCTGTGTAAGGGGTGTGTAACTGATGGCAGGGAGGTCAAACACAGGAGAGCAGAACTTGGTAAATAGCCGGAGTCGTTTAACATGCATAACTACCAGCATACAAAAACAACAAACACAGGGGCACAAAACCTGTAGCGCACCAGTCACACATAGCACACGTACTTACAATAAACAATTCCTGACAAGGACATGGGTGAAACACAGGGAACATATACAATATGTAATTAGGGAATTGAAACCAGGTGTGTGTGAAAACGAGACAAAACAAATGGAACATGAAAAATGGATTGGCGATGGCTAGAAGATTGGTGATGTTGACGAACACCGGCCAAAGAAGAAGAGGAACCGACTTCGAGAGAAGTCGTGACAGTACCCCCCCCCCCCCTCTTCGATGCACGGCTCCAGCAGCGCGCGAACACCGGGGCCTCACTGCGATGCCGGGCTGTGCTAACTTTCTGGCGCAGCACGGCACGCTGGAACCAGTCATCCACCGCAGGATCTTCGGTCTAATGCCAAGGAGCCAGAACCGGCTGATACCCCAACACACACTGGAAAGGAGAGAGGTTAGTGGAGTGGCAGAGCGAGTTCTGGGCCATCTCTGCCCAGGGCACGAACGCTGCCCACTCTCCCGGCCGGTCCTGGCAATAAGACCTCAGAAACCTACCCACATCCTGGTTAACTCTCTCCACCTGCCCGTTACTCTTGGGGTGAAAACCTGAGGTAAGGCTGACCGAGAACCCCAGATGTTCCATGAACGCCCTCCAGACCCTCGACGTGAACTGGGGACCCCGATCAGACACTATATCCTCAGGCACCCCATAGTGCCGGAAGACGTGAGTAAACAGGGCCTCCGCAGTCTGTAGGGAGACCGGGCAAAGGGAGGAGACGACAGAAAAACGATCCACAATGACCAGGATCGTTGTGGGCGCAAACCGAGCAGGAGGAAACAAATCCTCACATCCTTAGCCAATGTGGGCCACCAGTACTTCCCACTAAGACAGCGCACTGTCCGACCGATCCCAGGATGACCAGAGGAGGGTGACTGGTGGGCCCAATAGATCAGCCGGTCGCGGACAGCAGACGGAACGTACATACGCTCAGCTGGACACCGAGGGGGAGGGGGCTCTGCACTTAACCCCCGCTCAATGTCCACTTCCAGCTCCCACACTACCGGCGCCACCAAGCAAGAGGCGTGGGAGTGGGATCCATTGACAACTCCTCTGTGTCATACATGCTGAGACAGTGCATCTGCCTTAACGTTCTGGTAACCTGGTCTGTACGAAAGGGTGAAAACAAAACAGGTGAAAAACAATGGCCACCTTGCCTGGCGAGGGTTCAGTCTCCTCGCTTCCCAGATGTACTCCAGATTGCGGTGGTCAGTCCAGATGAGAAAAGGGTGTTTAGCCCCCTCAAGCCAATGTTTCCACGCCTTCAAGGCCTTGACTACAGTCAACAGCTCCCGGTCCCCCACGTCATAGTTTTGCTCCGCCGGGCTGAGCTTCTTCGAGAAGAAGGTACAAGGGCGCAGCTTCGGTGGCGTACCCGAGCGCTGAGAGAGCACGGCTCCTATCCCAGCCTCGGACGTGTCCACCTCCACTACGAACGCCAAAGAGGGATCCGGATGGGCCAGCACGGGTGCCGAGGTAAACAGAGCCCTTAGTTGTCCAAAAGCCCTGTCCGCCTCAACTGACCAGTGCAGACGTACAGGACCCCCCCTTCAGCAGTGAGGTAATGGGAGCAGCCACCTGACCAAAACCCTGGATAATTCTCCGGTAGTAGTTGGCAAACCCTAAAAATCGCTGCACCTCCTTTATCGTGGTGGGAGTTGGCCAATTACGCACGGCTGCAATGCGGTCACTCTCCATCTCCACTCCTGACGTGGAAATCCGATGCCCTAGGAAGGAAACGGACTGTTGGAAGAACAAGCGTTTCTCAGCCTTAACGTACAGGTCATGTGCCAACAAGCGACCAAGCACTTTGTGCTCGGCGCCTGTAGCGGAGTACATCAGAATGTCATCGATATACACCCTGCCAGTGCATGTCTCAGAAAATTTTGTCTACAAATGATTGGAAGACCGATGGAGCATTCATCAACCCATACGGCATGACGAGGTACTCATAATGCCCTGAGGTGGTACTAAATGCCGTCTTCCACTCGTCTTCCTTCTGAATACGCACCAGATTGTACGCACTCCTGAGATCCAGTTTAGGGAAAAAGCACGCCCCATGCATTGACTCAATCGCTGTAGCGATAAGAGATAAGCGGGTAAATATACCTCACCGTGATTTTATTGAGACCTCGATAATCAATGCACGGGCACAAACCTCCATCAGTCTTCACAAAAAAGAAACTCGAGGAGATGGGTGAAATGGAGGGCTGAATGTACCCCTGATGCAGGGACTCTGAGACATTTGTCTCCATAGCCACCGTTTGCGACAGGGAATACACGTGACTCCTGGGAAGTGCAGCGTCTACCAGGATATCTATCGTACAATCCCCCCGTCGATGGGGTGGTAATTGAGTCGTCTTCTTTTTACAGAAGGCGAGGGCCAAATCGGCATATTCTGGGGGAATGAACACGGAAGAGACCTGGTCTGGACTTTCCACTGTAGTAGCACCAATTGAAACCCCTAAACACCTACCTGAGCACTCTCGCGACCACCCCGTGAGAGCCCTATGTGGCTAAGAAACAGTGGGGTTATGGTAAGCTAACCAGTGTAGGCCCAGCACCATGGAATGAGAATACGCAGGAGAATCAATAAGAAAAAGACTGATCTTTTCCCTGTGACCCCCCCGCGTTACCATATTCAAAGGAGCAGTGGCCTCCCTGATAAACCCTGACCCTAATGGTTGACTATCTAAGGCATGAACAGGGAAAGGCATATCCACAGGAACAATGGGGATCCCTAAACTATGAGCTAAATTCATTAATGAAATTCCCAGCCGCGCCTGAATCTACTAGCGCCTTATGCTGGGAATGCAGGGAAAATTCAGGAAAAGTAACAGACAAACATATGTTCAACAGAGGGCTCTGAATGAGAATGTTGCCTACTCACCTGGGGTGACGCCAGAGTGCCCTGCCTGCTACCTCGATTCCCAGAGGAACCAAACCGGCACCGACCAGCAGTGTGACCTCTGCGGCTACATATGGTGCACGAGCGGGAACCCCCTCCGGTCTCCCTGCGCACCGCACCTCCCAGCTCCATGGGTATCGGAGAGGGTATGCGTGAGGATGGAACAACCAGACCCCGAACTGGACATCCGCGAGTAGGCAGCAGGTTGTCCAGCCGAATGGACAGGTCCACCAGCTGGTCGAAAGTGAGGGTGGTGTCTTTGCAGGCCAGCTCCCAACGGACGTCCTCATGTAGACTACAGTGGCAATGGTCTATCAGGGCCCTGTTGCTCCATCCAGTGCCGGCAACCAGGGTCCTAAACTCCAGCGCAAACTCCTGGGCGCTCCTCGTCTCCTGCCTCAGATGGTAGAGGCACTCACCCGCCAATCTGCCCTCGGGTGGGTGGTCGAATACTGTCCGGAAACGGCAGGTGAACTCCTCAAAATCGTCCAACGGCCGCATCTCCCCCTTCACACACAGCGCTGGCCCACTCCAGGGCGAAACTCTTCTCACGGTCTGATGGAGCTGGGTGGACCGTGTCCAGGTACAGGCTTAGTTTGAGGAGGAAACCCTGGCAGCCGGAAGCATCACCGTCGTATCCCTGTGGTATGGATATATTGATCCTGCTAGGTTCAGGTGGAAAAGGGGCGTTCAGGGGAGACCCCAGTTGTGCTGGTAGAGACACTGGAAAAACTCAGTGTCTCCCAGCGGTCCATATTGTGGACAATGAGATCCATGGCGATGCTCAGTTTGGAAATCATCGCCGTATGTTCCGTGATGTGCTCCTCTACCTCCATAGCCGGGGTACCTTCCCCTGCTGACTTCATGTTGGGTCAGAGTTTCTGTCACAGTCGTGTGTGTGTATAGGTGGCAGAGAAGTCAAGCGCAGGAGAATCAAAACTTGGTGGAATGGAGTAGTTTAATAATTTAAAACCCATAACTCCAAAACCATAAAAATACAATGAAACAAAAGTGGGTACGAGGACTCATCGCGCACCAGATACAAAACACGAATACTGAACATAAAACAATCCCTGACAAAGACATGAGGGGAAACAGAGGGTTAAATACACAACAGGTAATGAATGGGATTGAAACCAGGTGTAGGAAGATGAGACAAAACCAATTAGAAAATGGATCAATGATGGCTAGAAGACCGGTGACGTCGAGCACCGCCCGAACAAGGAGAGGCTTAGACTTCGGCAGAAGTCATGACAGATCTCCCCATATGCATCAGTCACATCATTCTCTGGTATTTTACAGATTGTTTCTAGCATTGAGGGGGGACCAAAAACACTATTATAAATCACTTTATATAATCGGATGAGTTTTATTTTCTTCAACATCCTAAGCTAAGGCCTGTGCTTTTTGCCATTTTCTTTTAATAAAAGTTAGGCCTAAGGCATACCCTCTCATACACCCTCAATTAGAGTTTTGGTTTTAACTTAAGAGCCCTTCACTGACACGGAGATGGCCTGTAAAGAGTGCATGGTGCGTGGAGGAATTGACAGACAAATTTATAGATATACAGTACACTAGCACCCTATAGACTAATTGTATCTGTCAAACAGGTAGGTCTACCTCTTATTTCTTAAATAAGAAGAAATAGGCTCCAAAAACAAAGCCATATTATTGTTAATAAAGTCTCATTTAAAATGAATACATTCAAATGAATTATGCCTACTCCAATTTGCCTACTGTCAGCACCATGAGCTGTCCATTTCTGATTGATTGTGCCGAGGCTTCTGCTTTTCAGCACCACTGTGTAAATTACTAAAAGTCTTATTGTCAATCACAAATAGCAAGTATTGCAAAATTATGTTCGGAAGAAGGCCCTGACTCTCCTCTTGAAACAGCCACAGTAGGCCAACACAGCACAGCCATTGGTTCGGCATCACAAAAAAAAGTTTTGGAATTGCAAGAGCAGAGCATGCCCGGAGTTGGAATATCCATTGTAGTGTGTAATGCAGCCTAGTTTAATTTACAACATCCCAACAGCTATCTTACAAATATAACTTTGCTCTGTGCTTCTCCAAGCATGCACTTCATAGCCTATTGCCTAAAGTTGAATATTGGTTTCATCAGACCAGAGAATCTTTCTCATGGTCTGAGAGTCTTTAGGTGCCTTTAGGTGGGTCTTACCTTCTTTAGGTGCCAAGCAGGCTGTCATGTGCCTTTTACTGAGGAGTGGCTTCCGTATGGCCTGATTGGTGGAGTGCTGCAGAGATGGTTGTCCATCTGGAAGGTTCTCTCATCTCCACAGAGAAACTCTAGAGCTCGTTGTCAGAGTGACCATCAAGTTCTTTGTCAACCTCCTGACCAAGGCCCTTCTCCCCCGACTGCTCAGTTTGGCCAGGCGTCCAGCTTTAGGAAGAGTCTTGCTGGTTCCAAACTTCTTCCAATTAGAATGATGGGAGGCCACTGTGTTCTTGGGAACCTTCAATGCTGCAGAAATGTTTTGGTACCCCAGATCTGTGCCTGGACACAATCCTGTCTCGGAGCTCTACAGACAATTCCTACGACCTTATGGCTTGGCTTTTGCTCTGACATGCACTGTCAGCTGTGAGACCTAATATAGACAGGTGTGTGCCTTTCCAAATCATGTCCAGTCATTTGAAGTTATCACAGGTGGACTCTAATCAAGTTGTAGAAATAAGGATGATCAATGGAAACAGGATTTACCTGAGCTCAATTTCTAGTCTCATAGCAAGTGGTCTGAAAACGTATGTAAATAAGGTATTTCTGTTTAGATTTTTAATACCGCTGCAAAAATGTCTAAACTGTTTTTGGCTTGTCATTATGGGGTATTGTGTGTTTTA
This sequence comes from Oncorhynchus gorbuscha, assembly GCF_021184085.1. Taxonomy (NCBI): domain Eukaryota; kingdom Metazoa; phylum Chordata; class Actinopteri; order Salmoniformes; family Salmonidae; genus Oncorhynchus; species Oncorhynchus gorbuscha. The sequence goes on from NC_060176.1 coordinate 46,477,551, forward strand.
AATATATATATATTTTTAAATGTCATCTTTTATTTAACCAGATAAGCTAGTTGAGAACAAGTTCTCCTTTACAACTGCGACCTGGCCAAGATAAAGCAAAGCAGTGCGACACAAACAACAACACAGAGTTACACATGAAATAAAACAAACGTACAGTCAATAACACAATACAAAAAATGAAAGTCTATATATACAGTGTGTGCAAATGGCGTGAGGTAAGGCAATAAATAGGCCATAGTAGAGAAATAATTACAATTTAGCAAATTAACACTGGAGTGATAAATGAGTAGATGGTGATGTGCAAGAAGAAATACTAGTGTGCAAAAGAGCATAAAAACAATATGGGGATGAGGTAGGTAGATTGGGTGGGCTATTTACAGATGGACTATGTACAGCTGCAGCGGTCGGTTAGCTGCTCAGGTAGCTGATGTTTAAAGTTAGTGAGGGAAATATAAGTAGAATGCTGAGGATAAAAAAAAATCTATTTTAGAATAAGGCTGTAACGTAACAAAATGTGGAAAAAGTCAAGGGGTCTGAATAGTTTCCAAAGGCACTGTATAATCTATTAAGGAGTGGTGTAAAGTACTTAAGTACAACTACTTTAAAGTACTACTTAAGTCATTTTTTTGGATATCTGTCACACCCTGATCTGTTTCTCCTGTCTTTGTGATTGTCTCCACCCTCCTCCAGGTGTCGCCCATTTTCCCCATTTATCACCTGTGTATTTATACCTGTATTCTCTTTTTGTCGCCAGCTCATTTTGTTCCTCTAACCTACCAGCGTCCCCCCCCCTGTCTATATTCCTGTTTTCTAGTTTTCCCGGTTTTGTCCTTTCTAACCTGCCTTGACCCTGAGCCTGCATGTCGTCCTGTACCTTTGCCCTCTACTCTGGATTACCGACTTCTGCCTGCCCTGACCCTGAGCCTGCCTGTCGTCCTGTACCTTTGCCCTCTACTCTGGATTACCGACCTCTGCCTGCCCTGACCCTGAGCCTGCCTGTCGTCCTGTACCTTTGCCCTCTACTCTGGATTACCGACTTCTGCCTGCCCTGACCCTGAGCCTGCCTGTCGTCCTGTACCTTTGCCCTCTACTCTGGATTACTGACCTCTGCCTGACCTGACCCTGAGCCTACCTACCGTCCTGTACTTTTGCCTGCCCAAATTAATAAACTTTTGTTACTTCGACATTGTCTGCACCTGGGTCTTACCTTCAAACATGATAGTACAAACTGACCATGACTGACCCAGCAGACTCGGACCAGCTGCACAATGCCATCACCTCCCAAGGAGTCATTGGAAGGCAAGAGGAGTTGCTTCGTTGACTGATGGAAGGGTTCCAGGCTGTGGCCGAACGTTATAACCAAGCATTGGATACATTGCGGGAGCAAGTCTGTGGGTTGTCTATTAGGCAGCCTTACACAACGGTAAAGTCCCAGCCCCTCTGTAACCTAGCTGGTAGCAGCACCGTCACCCCGGTTTCCTGGGAACCCTGCTTACCTCCCTCGGAGCGCTTCGATGGAGAGTCGGGCTCCCGTTGAAAGTTTCTCGCTCAGTGTTCCCTCTTCATGGAGCTGCAGCCTTCCTCTTTTCCCTCGGACCGCTCTAAGATAACGTACCTTATCGTGCTGATGTCTGGGAGGGCCCTCACTTTGGCTACAGCCATTTTGGGAAAAACAGTCGGCGTATGCTTCAGTCTGGAGGGATTCGTGGCGGAAGTGAAAAAGTTTGAGGCTCCGTGGTCCGGGAGGGAGGCTGCCCGGAAGTTACTCCAGCTTCGCAGGACTCCTTCAGTGTGGAGTTACGCACACTACGAGCGGAGGGTATCTGGAACCCGGAAGCGCTGTTTGACACGTTCCTGCATGGATTATCGGAGGAGCTAACGGATGAGCTTGCAGCCCGTTAACTATCGACGGATCTCAACTCACTCGTCGGTTTAACAATCTGAATCGATGGATGGCTACGGGAACGTAGGAGGAAGAAGAGGTCCGATTGTGGTTCCAATCACTCACTCAAGGATCCCACCTTGCATCTGATGAACTCTGGAAGACCCAGGCGTCTACCCGAGCTTACCAGAGTCCCTCCAAGAGCCTCCAGAGACTGCCGATGCAGCTCGGCAGGGCTAGGTTGTCTCCGAAAGTGTCTGCAGACTTGAGACCCAGAGTTGTCTGTATTGCGGTACTGTCGGTCATTGTGTCTACATGTCCCTTCAATAGACCTAGCTCATTTGTTGGAGTGAGTACTCTTGTGGGTCTTAAAGATAATTTTTTGTTTCCCCTTGCTTGCCCCCCTCTCCGTGCCATCCTGCGGTGGGGCAACCAGTCCAAGTCTCTCTAGGTATTTATCGACTCTGGGGCCGATGTGAGTCTTATTGACATTACTTTGGCATCCGAGCTGGGCATCCCCACAACCTTTCTCCATTCCCATTGGTGTTAAAGCACTGTACAGGCGTTCTATAGGCCGGGTCACCCACCAGATCAACCTACGAGTGTCGGGGAACCACAGCGAGACGATCCAATTCCCGCTGGTTGAGTCTCCACAGGTTCCTGCGGTATTGGGATTCTCTTGGCTCCGGTGACACAATCCCTCCATTGACTGGTCTACTGGTGCCATTGTGGGCTAGAGTCCGTTCTGCCACACTCATTGCCTGAAGTTAGCTCTGCCTGCCTCGGGACGTCTTCCTGGGGGCTTGGAAATTGCCCCGGACCTCTCCGCCAATCCCTCGAAGTACCAGGACCTCTGGGAGGGGTTCAGTAAGTCTCTTCGACGGCCAACCGGCGTACATGGTAAGGCGTCTCCTGAAGGTTCGACCCCGGGGCAGGGGATTCCAGTACCTGGTTGACTGGGAGGGTTATGGCCCAGAGGAGAGGTGCTGGGTCTCCGCCAGGGACATCTGTCACGCCCTGTTTCACCTGTCTTTGTGATTGTCTCCACCCTCTTCCAGGTATCGCCCATTATCCCCTGTAAATATATATTTGTCCTTTCTGCCTGCCTGCCGTCCAGTACCTTTACCCTCTACTCTGAATTACCGACCTCTGCCTGACGGTACCTTTTCCCCATTACTCTGGATTACTGACCTCTGCCTGACCTTTGCCTGTCCGTGTTCTAATTAATAAACTTGTTACTTCGACATTGTCTGCACCTGGGTCTTTCCTTCAAACTTGATAGCAGCTGTACTTTATTTTACTATTTTATATTTTTGACAACTTCTACTTCACTACATTCCTAAGGAAAATAATTTACTTTTTACTCTATACATTTTCCATGACACCCAAAAGTATTCTTACATTTTTTTTAATGCTTAACAGGACAGGAGAATTGTCCAATCTATTTTTTATTTAACCTTTATTTAACTAGACAAGTCAGTTAAGAAGAAATTCTTATCTACAATGACAGCCTACCCTGGCCAAACCTGAATGAAGCCTGACCAATTGTGCCCTGTCCTATTGGACTCTCAATCACAGCCAGATGTGATATAGCCTGGATCAAGAGAATTTCCATGGTCATCTATACTGCCTCTGATCTGGTGGAGTCACTAAACACAACTGCTTCGTTTGTAAACTAATTCTCAATGTTGGAGTCTGCCCCTGGCTATCCGTAAATAAATAAAATGGTGCCGTCTGGTTAATTCGTATAAGGAATTTGAAATAATTGACACTTTTCATACTTAATTATATTTTAGCAATTACATTTACCTGAGATACTTAAGTATATTTAAAACCAAATACCTTTAGACTTTAACCCAAGTAGTATTTTACTGGGTGACTTTCACTTTTAATTGAGTCATTTTCTATTAAGATATCTTTAATTTTACTCAAGTATGACAATTACGTACTTTTTTCCACCACTGCTAATAAGCAACTCATTCTAACACTGAGAAATATTGAAATGGCATCAATAATAAATGACATGACCCCCCCCCCCCCGACTAGATTGACTGAAATTGAAATAGCAAGACCCTCCAGGTAACCATTCTGTACATTTTTACATGGGGTAGGCCTATTTAATGTTATGCATAGGTATATTCCTTCGTGTTTTTTCTAAAAATGTTTTCCAAAGAATAAAAGCTAATATGCAACAAACGCATATGTAATCATTTGAATTATGAAATCATGTATCTCATCACTATCATCCTTCGATTTCCAACTTAAAACATCTGCGCCGCTGGTGTAATGGTATCATGGAAGATTCCCATTCTTTCGACCCGGGTTCGATTCCCGGGCGGCGCAAGTTTTTTTTTCTCTCGCCAAACTCCTTATCAAAATCATTTTGAAAAAGGTATAGATTGAGTAATTTGTCCACCGTTACCAATGTGTTTGTTTTTATTCCGCTCGAAAGCAAAGCAAACATTTCCAAAGGTCCGAGCTAAACGTTGCCAAATTGTGATCAGTCACGTGGGTTTCCCAGACGTGTGTTCTTTTTGTTCATTAAAAAGTCGTCATTATTCTAAAACTAAAGATTAATCGCAGAGATTGTTTTAAAATATGATTAGTATTCGTGGTTTACTGACGCCTGCTGCTGCTGAAATGCGAAACAAATGATTTAAGTATGGTCCATTCATTGCGCATGCGACGGTGGTGGACATCCCCTGATTTTCCGCCATCTTCCTCTTCGGTTGTTCAACCATTGTTCATACAAGCTAAGTGTTGGTTTGCGGTCAGCGACTGGGTTGATTTCTGCGCCTTTTTATAACAACTTCTTTAAGTCTACATGAGCATTATCCAAAAGGTCACATATTTAGAAAGTGTGTGTGCATTACTCAAAATACCATAGCTCCACGGATTACTCACTCAGGGCACGACCTACAAAAACATGATGATGATGATGGACGACGAACAGCCCAAAACCCTGTAAGTAGCTAACACGGGCTAGTTAGCCATATATCAATGCAGTAACGTTAGCTAGCTACTTCAAATGGGGTATACTCCAACATTTAAAAACGTCCATGTACTCATGTCTTGTCGACTGTCACGGTGTGACCATTAACGAAAAGAAAGTTGATGGTGCAAATCAATCATGTCAGTCCATGTCTCGAGCCTTCTCAGAACACATAGCTAGGTAACGTTAGCTACTAGCTCGCTAGCTAACGTTACGTTGTCTCACCAAATACATTGGTAAGCTAGATATCGTTTTAACTAGTTAGTCCATTACTTGATCATAAAAATAACGTGGTAGTGAGTTAAGTGTAGCCATGGTTCACTTGTCAATTACAGAAATTCTAGCTAGCTACAAACTGTACTGTGTTACTAGTTACATGTACCGGTTTGGCAGAGAAGCAAGCATTTACCGTATGTTATGGACCTGATTATTAGTTTAATATGATGGCTAGCTAGGTGGCCTAACTAGAGAAGTGTTTCCCCTATATGCATTTAGCAGTGGTGTACTGCTGTTGCTAAATCGTGGCCGCCACTGTTATTTAAAAAAAAAAAAAAAAAAATGCATGCCTTTCTACCAGTCTCTGGGGACGAAGATGGCCACGTCAACGACAGTCAAGATAAGTTGCTTTCAGTTTAGTGGGAAGGCCAGAACTTGAAAAACCATGCTTCAAACACAAGTGTTAGAGAAGGTTAACTTATATAACTCAGTGTAACTGTCTAGCTAGTAGTGCAGCCATACCACCAGACAAAGTACCCAATTGTCATACTTGAGTAACTTTCTATTAAGGTATTTATACTTTTACTCAAGTAAAAGTCACACGGTAAAATAGTATTTCAGTAAAATTCAAAGTATTTGGTTCTAAATACACTTAAGTGTTAATCATTTCAAGTTCCTTATATTAAGCAACCCAGACGGCACAATTTAATTTTTTTAAATTTACGCATAGTCAGATATAATTTAGAAATGAAGCATTTGTGTTTAGTGACTCTGCCAGATCAGAGGCAGTAGGGATAACCAGGGATGTTGTCTTGTTAAGTGAGTGAATTAGACAATTTTCGTATCCTGCTAAGCATGCAAAATGTAACAAGTACTTTTGGGTGTCAGAGAATGTAAGGAGTAAAAAGTAAAATTTTTCTTTAGGAATGTTATGGAGTAAAAGTTGTCAAAAATGGTAAAGTGCAGATTCCTAAAGCTACTTAAGTAGTACTTTTACTTAAGTACTGTACACCACTGCATATCACCCTGAACTTTTGCTTCCCTGGACAAAGTAAACTTCCTGGAAGTTGTAACTTTCTGGTCACAAGTGCTTGTCTTTTCCCCTCTACTCCAGGTATGTAGGGAACTTGTCCAGGGATGTCACTGAGCCCCTCATCCTACAGGTTTTCACACAGATCGGCCCCTGCAAGAGCTGTAAAATGATTGTTGATGTGAGTATCCCTGGGTCCTGGACCCAAGTGAGATATTGCGATTTGTATGATTTTGATATTAGGGATGTGACACATGTAAATGTTTAAACTGCCATTTTTTTTCTCCATTAAAATGATATGAGAAATTTATTAAATTCCATGTGAATTAACTTGACGCTACCAATCCCTGTAGCGGGATAATTTTCGTCTGCAGCCGCTGAATAGCATAGCGCAACAGTCAAATAATATTACTAGAAAATATTCATATTCATGAAATCACAAGTGCAATATTTTGAAACTCAGCTTAGCCCTGTCTCAGATTTTGAAATTATGCTTTGCAGCGAAAGCAATCCAAGCGTTTGTAAGTTTATCGATAGCCTAGCATAGCATTATGTACACTTAGCATCAGGAAGCTTGGTCACGAAAATCAGAAAAGCAGTCAAATTAACTGTTTACCTTTGATCTTCGGATGTTTTCACTCACGAGACTCCCAGCTACACAGCAAATGTTCCTTTTGTTCCATAAAGATTATTTTTATACCGAAAATACTGACGTTTGTTTGTCGTGTTATGTTCAGAAATCCACAGGAAAGAGCGGTCACGACAACGCAGACAAATTCCTAATAGTCTTCATAGTGTCCACAGAAATAATATATAATAATAATATATGCCATTTAGCAGACGCTTTTATCCAAAGCGACTTACAGTCATGTGTGCATACATTCTATGTATGGGTGGTCCCGGGAATCGAACCCACTACCCTAGCGTTACAAGCGCCATGCTCTACCAACTGAGCTACAGAAGGACACATGTCAAATGTTTTTTATAATCATTTCTCAGGTAGTTTTTAAAATATATATTCGATAACATATCAACCGAGTGTGTAGCTTTTTCCATAACAGTGGGAGGAACAATGGCCGGTTTACTCAATTGCGCACCAACTCACTCAGAGCCCCCACCTCTCCACTTACGCAATGTGATCCTTCACGCTCAGACTGACACTTTAGGGAAGCCACAGAAAAAGAATTCTGGTTGATATCCCTTTAAATGGAGGACAGGCACGCATAGGAACACAGAGGTTTCAAAATGAGGCTCTTCCCTCAGGCTTTCGCCTGCAATATCAGTTCTGTTATACCCACAGACAATGTTTTTACAGTTTTGGAAACTTTAGAGGGTTTTAACCTGTTAAGACTCTAGGGGCAGTATTTCATTTTTGGATAAAAAGACATGCCCGTTTTAAGCGCAATATTTTGTCACGAAAAGATGCTCGACTATGCTTGGAATTGATAGTTTTGGAAAGAAGACACTCTGACGTTTCCAGAACTGTAAAGATTTTCACTGTGAGTGCCATAGAACAGAATCTACAGGCAAAACCAAGATGTTTGAGTGACCAGGAAATCAACAGGATTTCTGGAGGCACGTTTTCCATGATCTCCTTATATGGCTGTGAATGCGACAGGAATGAACGGACACTTCCTATCGTTTCCCCCAGGTGTCTGCAGCATTGTGACGTATTTGTAGGCATATCATTGGAAGATTGACCATAAGAGCCTACAATTACCAAGTGTCCCGCACGGTGTCTGCGTGGAAATTGGTGCGCAAAAGTCAGGTACCAGTGTTTTTCCATCCGAATCAGAGAAGAATGCACGCTTCCAGGGAAGGGATTTCAATGAAGAGATATATGACAAAACACCTTGAGGATTGATTCAAACAACGTTTTCCATGTTTCAGTCGATATTATGGAGTTAATTCGGAAAAAAGTTTGACGTTTAGGTGACTGAATTTTCGGTTAGTTTCGGTAGCCAAATGCATAGTAACAAAACGGAACGTTGTGTCCTACACAAGCATCTTTCAGGAAAAACTGGACATCTGCTATGTAACTGAGAGTCTCCTCATTGAAACATCTGAAGTTCTTCAAAGGTAAATTATTTTATTTGATCCCTTTGCTGGTTTTTGTGAATGTTGCGTGCTAAATGCTAACGCTAAATGCTAAGCTAGCTATCACCACTCTTACACAAATTATTGATTTTCTCTGGTTCTAAAGCATATTTTGAAAATCTGAGACGACAGGATTGTTAAGAAAAGGATAAGCTTGAGGATAGGCATATTTATTTCATTTAATTTGCAATTTTCAGAAATCGCTAATTTTGCGTTATGGTAATGAGCTTGAGGTTGTAGTCACGATCCTGGATCCGGGATGGGGCGGACTAAGAGGTTAAATCCTTCTCTGTCAATTATATGCATATTCTAGCATCTGGTCATGAGAAATGGGAGTTTCCTTTGGAACGTTATTTTTCCAAACTTAAAATAATGCCCCCTAGCTTCAAGAGGTTAACAATGCAAGATATGGTCAGATTCCGTACCATTCCATATGACCTCTATGGAGGCAATGAAGTTATATCTACTTGACAATGGCGCTCCCCTTACTGCTGTCCCCCACCCACTCAGTAGCGATCGTAGTTACCCCTTTGATGTGTATGAACACACAGGTGTGATCATTCTACAGTTGTCCCTGCAGCATATACTCAAACCAGTGTAATTAGAACACTTCATTAGGTAGTTAGTTACGATTGACTTAGCAGTTAGTGTTCGAGCGGGCCATAATGTTTTTCTCACCGAAATATTTAGCACAAACAGCAGTCTTTACAACATTATGTCCTCAATGTGAGCAGATTATTTTTGGGTGCAATGTTCAGACATTCACAGAAGTAGAAGCCGCATAACACAATTCTCATCCAAATCTGGAAATGTAGCCCTATCTCTGAGTAGTGAGCTAACACAAGCGGTCATATTTAGCAGCTTTCAGCTGATAGAAACCAGTTACTATTTTACAATTCATCACATCACGGGTGAGCTCACCAGTGATTGAAATAATTGAGTAAAACACTTTCTAAACGTCAAAAGTAATCTGCCGGCGGGTAGATTGTGTGTGCCACAGTTTTTTTTTTTCTGCGTCAACCAAATTTGAGGTGATGAGTTGGGTCTGTTTTCAGTATGCATATTGAAGTGGCTACCATCAGTTACTTCCATTACCGTAGCATCGTTTTGGTCTGACAGATGTTTGTGACACCCCGAATGGATTGAATGATGTAAACAAACATTGTTCCACACATAGCCAGCAAATAGTTTAGCATTAGCTAATGATAATCAGTTCAACCTTCCCAGAAATATTAGGTAGGTACACCACCCCGTTCACGAAAACGGATCGCTCCTGCAGACAGTCACATGGCCATGGCTTGCCTAAAGCGGGCAGAGAGCCATTCAGTTACTGTTCAATTGAATGTTAGAATGGGGAAAAACAAGTGCCCTACGTGTGGTTTGATCGTCTGTACCAGACGCGCTGGATTCAGTATCTCAGAAATGTATGCCCTCTACTGGGCTTTTCACGAATGTCAGTGTCGATAGTTTAATGAGAATGGTGTGACGAGCAAAGCATGTGGGTCCTGTGGGTGAAAACAACTTGTTGATGATTGGTCGCAGGAGAATGGCAAGAATCATATGAGCTAACAGGTGGGCCACGAACAGACAAGGAACGGTGCAGAAAAAGCATCTCGGAACGTACAAATCGTCGATCCTTGTCACTGATAGGCTATTGCAGCAGACTACCAAATGGGGGTCTGACCCCTTACTAATGGGTGTACCTAATAAACTGACTGTCATTGCATTCCAATTCTTGCATAGTCTATGATTTGTCACCAGTACTTCAAAATGTGAATAAAACAGTAAATAATTAAAATAGTGCCACACAAACCATTTTCTGATAGTGATTTATTGATTCAAATGGTCTGTGCCTGTATTATGATAGTGGTGACTTGTTGCCACAGATGGTTTGTTTACGGCTAGATAGAAGTTTGTCCCCCTAACTACTAGTGGTTGCGTCGGGGGCAACAATTGTTGATGACTGTAACTAAGCCTAACTCTTTCCTTAACCTTGTTCTCTTAACTTCCTACATTCATTCTCCTAACCTGCTGTGTTAGTTCTAACTTGCCATATGAATAATTTTAACCATATAATGTAAACTATCAATCTGTGGAAATAAGTAATCAGTTTCATCACACTGGCAACCAATCACATCACCCCCGACACTCAACGTGGCACCATTCAGTGTTATGTAAGTACCTAGTGGGCTAAGCTGTAGCATTAGCAATGCCTTTCAAATGGAGACAACTCACAAATGTGGAAATTCAGGAGATTTTTGTCAATTCTGACAGTTATTCTGAGGTATCAGATCCTGACAGTGAGGAGCTGCCCCCAACCTTGTGGCCACTGAGAACCCAGACCACTGACAAAGTCCCAGGTCCCTCTTAAGATGCTGGTAGTGAAGCCATTTCACCCCTCCTGGCCCTGCTGTTGGCGTTGAGTCCCAGTCTGGAGTGCAAAGCCCCTTGCCATCTCCCTCTGAGGCAGAGTGCTTCAAGCTGTTTCTGACAGGGACATAGTGGAGGACACCAATCGCTAGGCCTTGGCGCTACAGGGGAAGAGGGAGCCACAGGGAAGGTGGACCACCTGATGGGAGAGCGGAAGATCAAATCAGACAATGTGCTTGACTATAATTGCAAAATGGGGGCACTGCATAAAGGTGGATATGATAAACAGCTTTGTGGCATGCGCTCTTAAAAACCACCAATTGGTATGAGAATTTCCATCTGATAGCAGTGTCAATCTTCAATGGCCACAGTTGACCACCAGCTAACAAGTGAGATAATTATTGAACATGTTTTTTTCAAATCAAATAGATTTATATAGCCCTTCTTACATCAGCTGATATGTAAAAATGCTGTACAGAAACTCAGCCAAAAACCCCAAACAGCAAGCAATGCAGGTATAGAAGCACAGTGGCTAGGAAAAACTCCCTAGAAAGGCCAAAACCTAGAATGAAACCTAGAGAGCAACCAGGCTATGAGGGTTGGCCAGTCTTCTTCTGGCTGTGCCAGGTGGAGGTTTATAACAGAACATGGCCAAGATGTTCAAATGTTCATAAATTACCAGCATGGTCAAATAATGTGGTCATTCTGTAGCTCAGTTGGTAGAGCATGGTGCTTGTAACGCCAGGGTAGTGGGTTCGATCCCCGGGACCACCCATACGTAGAATGTATGCACACATGACTGTAAGTCGCTTTGGATAAAAGCGTCTGCTAAATGGCATATAATATTATATTATAATAATTATCATAGTAGTTGTCGAGGGTGCAACAGGTCAGCACCCCAGGAGTAAATATCAGTTTGCTTTTCATAGTGGATCATTAAGAGTATCTCTACCGCTCCTGCTGTCTCTAGAGAGTTGAAAACAGCAGGTCTGGGGCAGGTAGCACATCCGGTGAACAGGATTTCATAGCCGCAGGCAGAACAGTTGAAACTGGAGCAGCAGCACGGCCAGGTAACACGGGGGACATGCAGTTCACAAATGAATTAAATGCTGTTCTGCAATTATATTTAAAATATCTCACCTACCGCTCTACTCCTCATCCTCTTTACTCTCTCTCCAAACAATATGTTGCTAGAATACAAAAGATGTCCTCATTCTTCAGGCAAGACAGATGTCAAGTTATGATGTTTGCAAATTATGTTCAATACTGTGTGTGGCTTCTGAAACTACAGAATAAAGAGGAATTATTAGGATACAATATCAGGATATAACAACCATTTTAAGTAGTGTAACTGCTATAAAACAATGAGTTTCATTGACAATCACAATTATGAATAATATAACCTTAAAAAACTAACCGAAGAGCTCCACAAGGGGGCACGGCCGAAAATCCATGCCATGGTCATAAGGCCAGGGCAGCTTCAAAGGATACAACACAAACTTCATACTTCTCTGATGCCATTAGCATTGTTTTACAGAGTTTATAGAATGATGCTAGCTACATGAGCTCAATTAAGAATAACACCATATAGGTTATGAAATTAGTACCTTATGTGTACGTGGTTATAAAGAAATGCATACAGAATACATTATGCTCGATACATACAGTGTGCTACAGAAGAAACAACAACACGATATACATACATTTATGATCGCATAATTAGGCACTTAGCTAGGAACGCAATCATGTCAATTTATTAGTAGGGAAAACAACAATGAAAGCAATGCAGGCACTAATCGGAAAATGCGCCAGGCGGAAAAAGTTTTGTGCTTGTTCTGACTGGAGGTGTGCAAATGTCTGCATACTTGACCTGGGGAAACACTGGGGAAGTGCTTGGGCTCTCATCGAAGAGAGAAGTTTGTCTGAGACATTACTATGAGCCGAATTTAAATTGTCCACCACAGTGAAGTGGGCTACTTCTATGTGAAGCGGAGGTTAACTGTCCCGTTGCATAACAACGTAATGATGATCATTTCGGCTCCAACCCCTGCAAAGTAGTCAACTGGGTGGGGTTTCCAATGGGCTATAGCCTCAATGGCACTGCCCATTGTTTTACAAATGCTATAATGGCACAGATGAGTCCTTAATCTCTATGGCTGTGTGTTTCTCAATGTTCTCAATGGTCAGTACAAGAGGCTTCATGTCCCACTTCTCATCAATGTAATAATGACTCATTGCAATGATGTATGACAGCATGTTCAGATGTCCAACAATCTCTTCTTAACGCCACCTATGGGGTTTAAGAGCTCACGCTTTGTTCTTGCAGAGCAATCGTGATATGATTTCTTTACCCAGGCCATCATGGTTTTTCCACATTCCATGTTGTAGTCTTGTTCTAGATATGCCATCGGGTATTGAAGCCAACACCCTCAACCATTGACAATGGCTGCATTTGAACTGCAATCATTTATGTAGTCAGAGCTGTGGTATTCTCACACCGTCCCTTATCGCATTTATTTTGTGCGAAGCTGTCTTGTCTGTTGGGGGCCTGTGTTGCTGCCAGCAACGGTTTGGCTTCCACCCTTTTCAGATGGTTAAATATTGCATCTGTACTAGCATTACTGTGCCTCTGTTCCACGTCAAAGTTTACATTTCACCACCTAAATGTATTGCCGTACAGGGCATTTTTCCAACTTAACATTGGATGTGCAGAGTGCTTTATATTTGTGAGAAATAATTTGAAAGATGTATATCTAACATTACAGCATTTGTTTTTGGCTAGGGATTTTTTGTTAACTATCCCAATTTAGTTAAAATGTTCACTCTTAATCGGAAGATGTTTGGTGATGGTAACTGTCTGATAAGTACATGTGGTTGACAGACAATGCTTTGGACTCTTTGTAGCTTAACTCTTGTTGTCCTCTTACAGACTGCAGGCAATGACCCATACTGTTTTGTGGAGTTCTATGAGCACAGGCATGCTGCCGCATCACTGGCTGCCATGAATGGACGTAAAATTATGGGTAAGGTAAGCTATCGTATCTAAAGGGTGAGTTGGGATGGGTGGGTTGTTGTCGCAGAAGTTTGACCAACCAGTAGGCCTAAATTATGAGAGCATTATCTGAGTCGGGCAGCGACTATCTCACCGAAGTTGAAATGACTCATTTCTGAATTGCTTTGTAAAGTGACGATGGCTTATTTCGATTTCCCGTCCAGCAGTAAGTACATCCCCAGAATAAACGAGACTAATAGATGTGTGATCTGATTTAAAATAATGACTTAACCTACATAGTTGTTTCCAATGCTGATTACCTGACATGTCCATGTGTAATGTCTGATTCCATTTCTTCAGATATGGAGTGCGCTAGGTCTGTTGTATGGACATCAAGTGCATTCTCTCTTAGTGGTTGATTTGACTATAGCTTAGAGATTTCAAATATGTTCTTGACCGATCAGTTTTATTTTGGAAACCACTATCTTTTCAAGGGAAATGGGCCCTTTCCTTATCCAAAGGAATCCACAGTAACTGTGTATTACATTGTCCTTGGCAATAGCCAACTAAAACAATTTCTGTACCTTTTCTAGACTCACAGCTTCACAACAAATATCGGTCCTAACCTCAGCAGAAATATATTCAGTGCAAATTATGTTATCCTCAACAGGTAATGAAGGACCATTTGAAGAGTAATACAAGTTGATAATGTCACTGGTTTGTAAGTCCTTTGTTACTTGGACCTTTTATTCCGTTGTTTATGTTCCAGTTTGAGTGCTCAGGTGTTCTGTGTTCTGTTCTTTGCTCATCACTGCACTCAGAGATTCACACTGTGTTTGGTCATGGCTGGCTCATTTCTTTCACACAGCACCACACTGAGGTAGTAATACTGTATCTAAATGACATAAATGTACCCTACCTGGCTTGTTTTCTCTCTTCCCTTCTCTCTTTAGGAGGTTAAAGTCAACTGGGCCACAACACCAAGCAGTCAGAAAAAAGACACAAGCAGTAAGTGCCTAGCTACCTTTTCAGTCAGTTCCATAGGAAACCTTAGTGAGGGTTCCTCTGGGAATGTGGTCATTTTAAATTGACATTTTAGTCAATTAGCAGATGCTGTTATCCGGAGACTTCCATATCTCTATGGTGTGGAAGACCATAGAGCTGTGGTAGCCCCCCCCCCCCCCCCCGAAAAAAACAAAAACAAGCCAATTCTTGATTTCTTCAGAAAGTGCTGTGTTCAGCAAGGAGTCACAGTAGTTGTTTCTCCTGTCCTTCAACAGATCATTTCCATGTCTTTGTTGGAGACCTCAGCCCAGAAATCACCACAGATGATGTAAAAGTGGCCTTTGGTCCATTTGGGAGGATATCGTAAGTACTTCAATGTTTGAGCTCTGTCGATCTCACAAGATTAGTAAGTCACTCATGAGTTAATAATAATACATTGGATGGCTTGATATCACACATGACTCTTTAGGACATATCAGACAGTAGTTTGTTTGTATGATCACCTTACTCCTTCGTATTGAGTAAAGTGTGTTTCTCCTCAGGGATGCTCGTGTGGTCAAAGATGTGGCAACGGGAAAGTCTAAAGGCTATGGCTTTGTCTCTTTCTTCAACAAGTGGGTAAGCGTTATAGCTGGATGAAATCACTTACATAGAGGATTTAGTCATAACTGAAGGGGTTCCTGTATATGTAGTCGTAACATTATCCTTTGGTATTGGGTGTGTCGATGGGTCATGTGATTTACTGTAATTTCTGGACTAATTAAGCGCACCTAAATATAAGCCGCACCCACTGAATTATTAAAAAAATATGTATTTTGTACATAAATAAGCCGCACATGTCTATAAGCCGCAGGTGCCTACCGGTATATTGAAACAAATGAACTTTACACAGCCTTTAAACGAAACACGGCTTGTAACAAAAAATGAATAGGCTTTAACGAAACACTGCTTGTAACAAAAATATTTAAAAAATAGCAGCCTACCAAGAAAGTCATTGGTCACTATCTTCCTCCTCCTGTGCACTGAAACCACTGAAGTCATCTCCTTCGGTGTCGGAGTTGAATTGCTTCATCTGATGTTGGGTCGTTTTCATTGTCGCTCTCGTCACTTTCATCCGGAGGCAAATTCCCCACTGAGCTCATGCTGCCCTCTTCAACACGCAGCAGTCCAGCCTTTCGAAACCCGTTGATGATAGTGGATTTTTTGACAATGCTCCACGCTGTCAGGGCCCACTGGCAGACTTGACCATAAGTTGCTCTTCGCATGCGGCCCGTTTTAGTGAAGGATTTCTCCCCACTTGTCATCCAAGCCTCCCACTGAACACGGAGCGCCACCTTAAATGCACGATTTACACTGATGTCGAGTGGCTGCAAATACTTTGCACCATCTGCTTTTCTTCCCTCTGAAAGCTTTTGTCTTTTTGCACTGAGTCAGTTCCTCACGCTGCTGTTTCCAACGTCTTATCATCGACTCATTAAGGCCAAGCTCCCGTGCAGCAGCTCTATTTCCTTTTCCAACAGCCAGATCGATCGACTTCAACTTGAAAGCTGCATCATATGCATTTCTCTGTGTCTTTGCCATGATGAGAGTGACAAAATGACTACCGTAATCAGAATGATGGGAAGTTTGAGCGCGCTCGATTTACGCCACATTATGTGACGGTGCTCAGTTTTTTGGCGGCATGAATCTTGTGAAAGTGGGAAAAATCCATAAATGATCCGCGTCATTTGAATAAAATGCACACACAACTGCGTGGGAATAAAGTAGCGGCTTATAGTCCGGAAATTATGGTAATGTCTGTTGCTACCAACAGGATGCAGAGAACGCCATTCAGCAGATGGGTGGTCAATGGCTAGGCGGCAGACAGATCAGGACCAACTGGGCCACTAGAAAGCCCCCAGCTCCTAAAACCACCTATGAAAGTGAGTCCAGACAAGATAGGCTTTCCAGCCAACTTACCATTGAGCAGAAATGGTTGGTTTTATCTTACCACAATTTTTTTTTACATCTGTTTTGTCATCTAAAACTGGTTAAGTACAGATAAAAATTGTATACATTTTATTATATTTTATGTCCCTCTGATCCTCTTTTGTTGAATGGCAATGCATTTATTCACTCTAAATGCCTACACACTACCCTGTTTCCAAAAGCAAACACGAAGCACCTGTCCTTTGATGAGGTTGTGAACCAGTCCAGCCCCAGTAACTGCACTGTGTACTGTGGAGGAGTCGGCACCGGTCTAACAGGTCAGTAGTCTGTTATTGAAGTGGTCACTTCCAGTGTGTGTGAGAGAAACAAACACAGGTCTTTGACATGTCTCCCTCCTGTTTTCTAGAACAATTGATGAGACAGACCTTCTCCCCCTTTGGACAAATCATGGAAATCCGTGTGTTCCCAGACAAAGGATACTCTTTTGTGCGGTATGTCATGATCAAATCACTAAACAGACCTCTGACAAACATTTATTATCCTTGAAATACACTGCTCAAAATACAACACTAAAATAACACATCCTAGATCTGAATGAATGAAATATTCTAAGAAATACTTTTTTCTTTACATAGTTGAATGTGCTGGCAACAAAATCGCACAAAAATGATCAATGGAAATCAAATTTATCAACCCATGGAGGTCTGGATTTGGAGTCGCACTCAAAATTAAAGTGGAAAACCACACTACAGGCTGATCCAACTTTGATAAAATGTCCTTAAAACGAGTCAAAATGAGTCTCAGTGGTGTGTGTGGCCTCCACGTGCCTGTATGACCTCCCTACAACGCCTGGGCATGCTCCTGATGAGGTGGCGGATGGTCTCCTGAGGGATCTCCTCCCAGACCTGGACTAAAGCATCCGCCAACTCCTGGACAGTCTGTGGTGCAATGTGGCGTTGGTGGATGGAGTGAAACATGATGTCCCAGATGTGCTCAATTGGATTCAGGTCTGGGGAACCGGCGGGCCAGTCCATAGCATCAATGCCTTCCTCTTGCAGGAACTGCTGACACACTCCAGCCACATGAGATCTAGCATTGTCTTGCATTAGGAGGAACCCAGGGCCAACCGCACCAGCATATGGTCTCACAAGAGGTCTGAGGATCTCATCTTGGTACCTAATGGTAGTCAGGCGAGCACATCGAGGGCTGTGCGGCCCCCCAAAGAAATGCCACCCCACACCATGACTGACTCACCGCCAAACCGGTCATGCTGGAGGATGTTGCAGGTTGCAGAATGTTCTCCACGGCGTCTCCAGACTCTGTCACGTCTGTCACACGTGCTCAGTGTGAACCTGCTTTCATCTGTGAAGAGCACAGGGCGCCAGTGGCGAATTTGCCAATCTTGGTGTTCTCTGGCAAATGCCAAACGTCCTGCACGGTGTTGGGCTATAAGCACAGCCCCCACCTGTGGACGTCGGGCCCTCATACCACCCTCATGGAGTCTGTTTCTCACCGTTTGAGCAGACACATGCACATTTGTGGCCTGCTGGAGTACATTTAGCAGGGCTCTGGTAGTGCTCCTTCTGCTCCTCCTTGCACAAAGGCAGAGGTAGCGGGCCTGCTGCTGGGTTGTTGCCCTCCTACGGCCTCCTCCACATCTCCTGATGTACTGGTCTGTCTACTGGTAGCGCCTCCATGCTCTGGACACTACGCTGACAGACACAGCAAACCTTCTTGCCACAGCTCGCATTGATGTGCCATCCTGGATGAGCTGCACTAGCTGAGCAACTTGTGTGGGTTGTCTCATGCTACCACTAGAGTGAAAGCACCACCACCATTCAAAAGTGACCGAAACATCAACCAGGAAGCATAAGAACTGAGAAGTGGTCTGTGGTCACCACCTGCAGAACCACTCCTTTATTGGGGGTGTCTTGCTAATTGCCTATAATTTCCACCTGTTGTCTATTCCGTTTGCACAACAGCATGTGAAATGTATTGTCAATCAGTGTTGCTTCCTAATTGGACAGTTTGATTTCACAGAAGTGTGATTGACTTGGAGTTACATTGTGTTGTTTAAGTGTTCCCTTTGTTTTTTTGAGCAGTGTATAATTTCCGCATATGTTTCTCAGTACCTTGCAATCACTATTTTTTACGTCTCTCCTTTGTGCAGGTTTACCTCTCATGAGGGAGCAGCCCATGCCATTGTGTCTGTGAATGGGACTTCGATAGAGGGCCATATGGTGAAGTGTTATTGGGGTAAAGAGACCACAGACATGATGAGTCCTATGCAGCAGGTGCAACAAGTTCCCCAGGTATGAAACTACAGCCAGAGGCTTCCCCCTCATCGACACCACTTAAACACACACTCTTACATTGTTGTCATCTCTCCCCTACGACAGAACAAAGTGGGCTTTGCGGCCCAGCCCTACGGCCAGTATGCCCAGTGGTATGGCAATGCCCAGCAGATTGGCCAGTACGTCCCCAACGGGTGGCAGGTACCCACCTATGGGGTTTACGGCCAGGCCCAGGCCTGGAACCAGCAGGGTTTTAAGTAAGTACATAAGGACATCAGCAGGGCTCCCTTCTCTTCCAGCAACAAGGGCTGCAGCTGAGTGTTTTGAGTTTCCTTGGGCTTCCCAAGGGCAGCTAGGCTCTAGCTCAGTTGCCTGCAGCTTTGGCCAGGAGAAGAAGCCATAATGTCCTTCAACCTCCCCTCTCCACTGTATCCAGCTTACAAGGACAATGACAAAACACATAAAAAATATATAGATAACATCATTTTCATCCATTTTTAATTATTATTATTTTTTAAATAAAATGAGCACGAATGAATGCCCTTTTTGGCCTTTGAAATTGGCCCCAGTTCTGGGTCGAATTGGACTAGTCCCTGATATGAGTGTCTACTCAATGAACTAAATAGTCCCAGACAGTGAGTAAAGTGGGATTGTTGAAACACAAACGGGACCTCCTGCCCTCTGAAGCGTCTCCCAGTGCAGAGGGATACATAATTTTATTGTGCACGTGTTACATCCACTTTATTCATTTTTTTTGTTGTGCCATGTCATCTTTTGTTACTTCATGCATATTTTTTGTTTTGTTGCTGTATGAACTTTCATTTGCCATCCAAATTTGAATATAATTTTTTCTCCTGAAGAGTTTAAGTACATTGCTACTTGAAATGGGGTGTTGTATAAATTTGTTTAGATTATAGCTACATTTGAAATATCACGAGTCATTTTCTTGTCTCAAATTGATAATGAGGTTTGAGTGCTGCATAAGACAATAAATCCTGTTTTAACTGCTTGTATAGCAACAGAAACCGAGTATATAACATGATTGTTTTGTTCACTTGTTTAAAAAAAATCTAATCTAATGAACCAAAGAATGCAGTAACTTGGAATCATTTGTTAAAAGTTTTAGTTTTGGAAATAGATGTCCTTGTATAGAAATTGCAAGTATATATTGCCTTCATGAAGTATTCATATCCCTTGACTTATTCCACGTTGTGTTACAGCCTGAATTCAAAATGGAATCCGCTTTTTCTCTCAACCATCTACACACAATACCCCATAATGTTTGTGCTCATTTAAAAATTTTAAAAATAAAGCTAATTCATTGAAATACAGAAATCTAATTTACATAAGTGTTCACACCCCTGAGTCTATACTTTGTAGAAACGCCTTTGCCATCAATTACAGCTGAGTTGACTTGTGCAAAGGTGAAAAACATACCCATCTGGATTTGGGACATTTTTTTTCCCATTCCTTGCAGATTTTCTCAAGCGCTTCAGTTAGATGGGGAGCTTCGGTGAACAGCAATCTTCAAGTCATTCAACAGATTTTCAATGGGATTCAAGTCTGAGCTTTTGCTGGGCAACTCAATAACATTGTTGTTCTGAAGCAATTCCAGAGTTGCTTTGGCTATATGCTTAGGGTCATTGTCCTGTTGGAACATACATTTTCGCCACAGTTAAAAGTTGTTTGCACTCTGAAGCAGGTTCTCATTGACGATTTGTCTGTATTTGGCTCCATTAATTGTTCCCTCTATCCTTTCCAGTTGATGTTCCCTCCCCCAGAACTGATGCACAGAAAAAACATCTGCCTGCGCAAAAAAGCGCCAGATTAAACTTCACTCAACTTTATGGAGTTTTCCCTGTTAACACTCAACATTTCCCTTTACTGTGGGAATTGTGATCGAATCAACGCTATTAGCCACTTTCAATGCAACATCCTGTTGTTTGCCGAAAGCAATGGAGTAGGATTCTATTGCATTGACAGGCACAACTCAGGCCTGTAATCTACACAGATCGCTGTGCCATAACCAATCAGCTGCAGTAGGGCTATATGAAAATAGATCATTGCCATATATGGATCTGTGCCTTTCTATTGGAACTGAACTGTTAATAGAATGAGCGGTCGTGAGTAAATGCCCTTTTTTGAGATCAAAGCGAGAGCTACATGTAGACGGCCAACTCTAGCCAGAGTCTGTTTTTTTTCCCATTTCCCAATAATGGAGACCACTTTGCTCTTGGAAACTTTCAACACTGTAGAAATTGCTTTATACCCTTCCCCAGATATATGCCTCATCACAATTATATATATATGGAGTGCCATAGCAAAGGGGTGTGAATACTTATGTAAATGCAATATTTTCTATACATTTGCAAAAAATTCTAAAAACATGTTTTCAATTTGTCATTGTTGTGTGTAGATGGGTAAAAAAGTTATCAATTTAATCAATTTTTACTTCGGGTTGTAACACCGTGAAATAAATCAAGGGATGTGAATATTTTACAAAGGCACTGTACTTACATTTTAAATGTATGTAAATGTCTGATTTGTTTGAGAGCCCATGAAAATATTGATGATATAGTAGACTACCTAGAACAATAGTTGAAGTTTAATCCTAAAATAAATCTCAGCCTGAGCTACATGTTCTCCTACTTGTTACTATATTGAGCTTATCTGTGACTGTTTTCAATACACAATGTACTGTCTGACCAAATGTTAACTTTTCCATTAAGGTATTTGTTGCATAATGGATGTTGCTAAAGATTTGACTAAGAATAACAAAGTCATGAATGGGGTTTAGGCATGAAATGATAAACATGTTCCCCTTTGTAGTGGTACAGGATTCGGGGAAACAGTGTGAAATTGAACTCCACGGCCAAATTTAAATGCAGCTGGTCCTGCTTCAGCCGCACTCTGCAACATTGACTAATTTCAGCAGCTTTGTTTGATGCGAGGAGTCAAAAGATATATTTATTTTAAGTAAATCTCCACCGCAGTGGATTGTGACTAATTTTATACACTGAGCCTGTGCTCTGTCTGCATACCCACTCCCACAAGTACCATATCTTTGCCCTGTTACCATTTTCAATTCCTACCATATTCTCTGCTATCTTAGATTTTGGTTTATCCTCCGACACACCCTGACCTTTGTTCTCTCATCCTCTCCTCAGCTGGCTCTTGCTCAGTTTGGTGTGTTCTCTGGTTGTGTCCCAAATGGCACCATATCCCCTATATAAGTCCACTACATTTGACCTGGTCCCTGGACAAAAGTTATACACTATAAAGGGAATAGGGTACCATTTGAGACGAAGCCTCTGTCTTGCCCCTGTCGCCTTCTCTTTTCTAACCTGCTGGCATTTTCTCTCTTTCCCGTTTTGCAGTCACTTACCGGCCAGTGCTGGGTGGACAGGTGTGAGTGCCCTCAGTAACGGCGGGGTTATGGAAGCTACACAGGGATTGAATGGGAGTATGTTAGCAAACCAGACCGGTATGGGAGCCACTGGATACCCCACACACTGATAGGGGGATAGTCAACTCTTTACTGGCTACTGGAGCATCACCGGGATCTGTGTTATATCCCATCCACTTGAGGCAGACTAAGACTTGTTGGTACATGGAATTTGAAGTGGAAGTTGACCTCTACTAAAGCCAATGAAACTGATTTCATGGGAGGTTAAGGGGAGCCATGGAGAACTGGAATAAACTACACAGGTATTATACTACCCTTGTGTTAGACAGACTACATGGGCAGGATGGTACCATTTTAAGTGAACTGTAAATGTAATAATTGTTCAGGAGACACTTGGATTTGTGCATTTGTTGATTTGTTTAGTATCTCGAACTGCTACCATTTTCATAAGGACTCTTGAACAGTCAACATGTGGTTGTGATTTTTATTTTTTAAGATGAATAATCCATTTTGAGTTTGATGCAATGAATCATGTAAAAAGTAATGGAAGTAATCAAAATGTATTTTTTTTTTCTTATTTTGATTTCAATTAAACCAATTGCAGGGATAGATGCCACTGCTTTTTTTCCTGTAAGGGCAGACACATTGCACAGTATTCTATTTTTTATTATTCCAAGAGGATTTCTTTTTGCATTCAATTTTTCCCCTGTATTTTGTTTGGGAGGCCTCTACTTGCTTCATGTGTAAATAACCATACATATATTTCAAACTGTATAAAGGAAAATGAAAATGTTCACAATGGGAGTTTGGTGCTTTTTGTTTTGATAACTGAAGAAATTCAACATTGTTAGTAGCAACACTATCAAGTGCATACCCATGGTAACTGGCACAGTGATGCATGGACTTCTGGGAAGGGAAAGGGGCATTGCTATGCAGTGCACAAATTCACTCAATTTTGACTTTGAATACTAATTCTGTACATAAATGGAGTTTTCTGCCATTTTCTATGAAGTAAGATTAGTATTTTTTATGGAAAAACCTGAACCAGAAATGCTCATCAGAAATGTGAACTTAGACATGTTTTAATACCAGGCCCATTGTGTTGCCTTAGAATTGAACGGACACAATATCATTCAGATTAGGCAGTGTCTACAGACAATTTCTGACCTTTTTAGTTTTGAAAAGTGTTCTCTGGGGGTTTGGTAATGTTTCTGCTACTATATTTGTTCTTGCTTTGTCCAATTAAAATGCTGATGTGCATAATAAACCATTTTCTGTGTCCATTGGGATTCATTGATGATTGGAAAATATTTATACACTTTATCTTCATAAAATGTGATTTTAAACCGAACCTTAGCCGCTGCTAACCTTATGACTAACCGAAGCCTAAATGAAGACAAAACGGCTCATTTTTGTTTAAATACATTTTTAGGATATAGCGACACTTTGTAAATGGCTTTGTAAATTACTGATGAATATACAAACACCGACACACGCGACACCTATCGAATATAACCAGTGTCAGTAAAAGTCGGCAAATAAAATGTTATTAAACTGTTGCCAACAGCAAAGTTACATGGTTAATAGCCTAACCAGCTCTGCTATGGCGAGCAAAATAGTGAGCTCTCTCATCCGATCAACCATACTCCTTGGCCAGAGCGTCCAGTGTGCGCTCCGAGAGCGAAACGCCCCGAATGTACGAACTGACAATCTGACCAATTCTGAATTTACGAACGCCCAGAGCGCAATCCAGAGTGAATTTACGAACACACCCTTTGTGGCCATGGTAAGTAGTGAAACCAAGATGGTGCGCGAGAGATTTTGGTCGACATTGTGCTAATGTTCTCTTATCTCAATACAGTTTTCACTTACCCAAAACTAAGATATGTTATGTGAAATAACTCGTCGTTCTTGCTCTCCTAAACTTTGGCAGAGTGGACTACATTTTGTAGACTTTACCCTGTCAAAGGTTTGGAGCGCAAGAACGAGTTATTTCACACACGCACTTCACAATGTAAGTGTATGCTAGAACACGCCAATAGGTTCTCACTAGCTCCTGCTTGGCTCTGCCCACCACGTTACTTGTTCTGCCCGCTATGATTAAATTTTGGTTGTACTGTCCACCAATCATCATCCGGAACCCTTGTTTTATGAACCACGCCCACCGATCCTCGCGCGCTGATTTGATGAAGACGAGCCTTGCCTTTCAGGTAGCTAGCTATCTGATGATAATCACAAATGGAATTACAATTATTGTCAATGTAGGGTTATCAGAGTTTGTAGCTAAATACTTCATATCTTGTAGTGATGTGGGACCTTAAAATGAGTCTTTTAGCCACATAATCTTATTCGAGCTAGCTAAATGAGCTATTTCTGTATAATAGCCAGCTAACTATCGTTAGCTAACTAGCTAACGTTTTTAGCCTACAGTAACGTTAGTTAGCCATTATGTCGTTCACAAAAACATACAAATTGGCATCTGCTGATTTAGGGAGTTTACTGACACTTGTATGTAATGTAATGGTTTATTTTCTTTACCAATGATATGCCATCATAGGGATACCACAATGTAACTGACAGCTAGCTAGTAGATGGAACAACCATTAAATCCACTAAAACACAGGCCAAGTTAGACTAACACATTTTTCTTGGCCTCAAAAGGAAATGTAAAACTGATGGTGACTGCCTCCAATTACACCTACACAACCCCGCCCACCTTTGCTCCACACATTTATTGGCACATCCCCATGGCCATGAAGATCCCCCACACTTACCCTCCCATTTCCCACACCCACTGCCTCTACCGGGGGCACAGGCTGTGGTGGGCCTTCCTCCTCTCCTCCCTCTCTGTCTTCCTGGCGGGGCTGCTGGCCCTGCTGCTCTGGAAGGTTGCTCACAGAGGGTTCAATAGCATTGGGATTTTCAGACCCCGACGACAGCGCTGGGCACACAGACAGGTGAGGGGAGAAGGTAGAAAGATAAGATGGAGAGAGAGTAGGGGGTGACAAAGGGAGAGTTATGTAAGCCTACACCTACAGTGTGACCACATGTCAATCTGGTGTGTACTGTGCCGGCCTATGAACAGGTAGAGTCTTGTTATTGTGATGTTGCAGAGCATTAGTGTGCAGACAGATTTCAATCTGAGGAATGCCTTGAAGGAATGGGCGTTCTCTGTGATATCGGCTCAACATCTGCCTGGCAAAGTCCTAGTAAGTTACAAGACATGCAGGAAGAGTACTCTTATGTTTTTCTTCTTCAGTCCCGCTATTGTATTTCTCACACTTTCCTTCCTCAACAGATGGTGCTGATCTTCTGTTTCAACATTGGCTCCATCGTGACCTATATCACCCTCTCTACTGAGTGAGTTGCATCATGATACCATGGTGATGGGATCAAAACAAAGTTTTGTTTGTTCACAAGAAAGGTCCAAGACAAAGAGCCAGAGGGAAACTAAAATGTCTTCTCCCGCTCCTCTCAGCCCAGTAGAGTCCTGCATGAAAGAATACAGCATAGCTTTCCTCATTGATTTGAGCTTCAACATCTGCCACCTTCTGTATTTTGGGCTCAGGGTGAGGCAGTTAGCTAATAGGACACATACAAAATAATGTCACACATTTTGGGTTTAGACAAAGCACTGTGCATTACTCTGTCTTTCCTGTGTGTCATTGCTCACCAGTTTTTGGCGGCCCAGGATAAGCTGATGGTTTGGGTTGACTTGAGATCCCTGGTGGATTTTTTCACCATTGCTCCTTCCTTTGTTACCCTGTTTTCCCGTCGATCCTGGCTGGGTAAGACACTCATACATGGGTCATTCCACAAAGAGTGCCTTTTGCACCTCTGATATTTTAACTATAAATTGTATTTAACCAATATTGCATTTTGAAAGCCTGTTACTGTACATTAAATGAAGTTCCCTTTAAAATAGACCACATGGAGAATTCAATTCATCCGATTGTTTTATATGAATAAAGACCAGAGGAGGCTGGTGGGATGAGCTATATGAGGACAGGCTCATTGTAATGGCTGGAAAGGAATAATTGAATAGAATCAAACATATTGTTTCTCTATGTTTGATACATTTCCATTATTCCATTCCAGCCATCACCATTAGCTTTTCCTCCTATAGCTCCTCCCACCAGCCTCCTCTGACATTCTTGCTAAAGTGCCAAAATTCAGCATTTTGACCATTCCCGCTGTGCACCCTCTGTCACTTCTAGGAAGATTCTAACCCACTTAACCCCAACATTTCTCCCAAGTTTCACCGCCGTAAAGCCCTAGTTATTTTGTTTGCTTTGACAAAGTCATTTCTGAAGATTATTATTTATTTAATGTCATTAGTGATTCATTTACATTGGCCCCTCATTTTAAGGTCAACCCTGTTACGTGAACTGAACTCTCATTTTAATTTGGTGAAATAATTCCTTTTACAATATTTTTATCAAAAGAAACATTGAACATATAATAGTCAAAACATTGTGTAATAGCAGGTGCGCTGGTTCTACTCTTTTTGGCCAATTTGTGGTAAAATAATGAGTTGGTCGAGGATAACATGTCGATCCAGTTACCCATAGGCTAGATTTATTTAAAAAAATTATATATATTTTTTTTTGTGAAGCTTGCATTCAATTTCCACTCCCTGTTGCACACAACAAGCTTCCATTCGCCCTGTCACAATGGGATTTATGGCTGATTAAAGATGACATCGTCAACCGGTTACAGTCAACCCTGTAACTTTATTTGGCACTTACTATACTATTTAAATTTAACCTCTTGAGATGGGAAAACTTGTTGAATATAGGCATTATGACAAAATGTTCAAATTAGGTGAAATCAAAAGTACATTTTTTTTTTTACCAAGTTACACTTCTCTAAAGGCACCGAATTGGTGGAACGACCCACATACAGTTGGCCTACACACTTATACGCCATCAAAATTATGGGTAATTTAAAGCAACATGGGATGGGATGTTCAAAATCTCTCCCAATACTGGTTTTAATAACCATTATAAGTTTTTCATTATTATTATTATTATTATTGTATTTTTTCTTCTTCAAACTGAGTGATGCAATATTTTGGTAACTTTCCTAAAAGTTAGTGTTGCTTAGTGTTGCAAGATTTTGGTAACTTTCCTACAATTCCCAGGTTTTCAAGAAACACCAATTGGAAGATTTACAGTAATTTACTGGAATTTTGCAACCCTGTAAGCTAATGCCTTATTTTGTATATCTGGCCCAGGTCTGAGGTTCATCAGAGCTCTGCACATACTGGAGTTACCAGTCGTTCTGCAGATTCTCAACGTCTTCAACAGCAACAGGTAACACAGCAACACATACGGTACATCTACATGAAGTTTCAAGTTTAAATGTCACATGCACATGTCTTTCTTGCAAGCTCTAACCCCAACAATGCAGTAATCAATAACGATGTAATACTAAAAATAAGATGTAACAAAAACACACACAATCTATAAATAAGAAGAAAATGATAAAGTAAGTAAGAGTACTATATACAGGGTCCGTTCCAGTAGCATATTTACAATGTGCAATTTCCATTAAATGTGCATCAAATAGAGGCCGGAACAGGGATGAAAAGTAGGATGAGGATTCCATTGACTTTCACATTTTCAGCATGTATGAGATACAAGCAATGTGACTTGTTTTAAATGCATGTCTGCCTGTTAATACAATTGAACTTTCTCACTCTCTCACACGTTCTCTCACTCACATTCTCTCAGTCCCATTCACATTTTCTGTCACTCTGTATTCCCAGCACCACTCTGAAACTCTCCCGCCTGGTTGCCATCCTAACAGGCACACTGCTGACCTCAGCTGGTTTCATCCACCTGGTGTGTTTGTGTCATTTCCATTCATGTCTTGGTTCGCTCCACACTCTTTACATTCATAGAGAAATAAGGAAACCATTTTGATAGACAGTTGAGGCACTATTGCACTAATGTTGTAAATGTGTTTTAATGAGTAATTCAACTAATACTAAAATGACTAATTCTGCTAACTTTATAAAGCTGGAATCCGTAGCGGTGAAACTGCAATGTCTGTTTGCGATATTATAACAACAAAGACAATACTTCAACAACAAAAATGATGTTGGACATCATTGAACGCGCGATAGAATAGTAGAGTGTGTAATCAGATTATTATTTTTTTACCACAATGCTGGATGCTCATCTCCTCTGTTTCATAAACAAAACAATAACAAAAGGCCTGGGGCGACCAGTGGCACTGTTTCACCTTATGCAGATCTCAACTTTAACCACTCTCTCTCATGAGACCTGGTCTTGCTGCAGCTGGAGAACTCAGGTGACCCCTGGCTGGACTTCTCCAACCCCCAACCTCTCCACTACTTTGAGTGTGTATACTTCCTGGTTGTTACCATGTCAACGGTGGGCTATGGTGACGTGGAGTTGAGGACGACCCTGGGACGCCTCTTCGTCATCATCTTCATCTTTATTGGACTGGTACATCTCATAAGACAGTATTGACTCCCCCCATACAATGTAAAGAGTATTTCAGCATAGGAAAGTGCTATGGAAATCCAATCCATGAAAGCTTCTGTCTGCTTCCCGAATGGCACCCAATCCCCCCTATATCAGGGATGCGGCCCGTGGCCCCCCATTTTGTAGGCCTGTGGATACATTTCCGAAAATAAACAAATTAGCCCATGTTAGCTAACATTTTTGGGATTTTGCTTAGGGCACCCAAAAGGCTAGGACTGGCTCTGACTGCATATCTGGGTATGGATGTGGGTATGCAGACCCGCAAACTACAGATTTCTTTCAAAGTTGCCCATCCCTGCCTTATATAGTGCACTACTTTTGAACAGGGCCCATAGGGTTCTGGTCAAAAGTAGTGCACTTCATAGGGAATATGGTGCCATTTGGGATGCAGTCACTGTCAGTGGTCCATTATGGATGTGATTTAGATACACATCATGTCTCTCTCTTTCTCTCTCAGGGTCTGTTTGCCAACTTTGTCCCAGAGGTGGTTCAGATCATCATCAACAGGAAGAGGTTTGATGGAAGCTTCACGGGTGTCTCAGGCAAGACGTGAGTCATCTTACTACAGTTTATCGGAGATGACCAAAATAAAACAGTTGGTGTAGTAGCAGCTACAAGGTACATTCTTATGTCACACAACATGATAATATACACTGGACCTAAACAAAAACGACTAAATCCTCAGTATATCTGATATAATGCTTCTTAGAACGAGAGAAAGACTATAACATTCTATCTCCACCCAACCATGTTAATGTTCCTCTGTGTGTGTGTGTGTGTGTGTGTGTGTGTGTGTGTGTGTGTGTGTGTGTGTGTGTGTGTGTGTGTGTGTGTGTGTGTGTGTGTGTGTGTGTGTGTGTGTGTGTGTGTGTGTGTGTGTGTGTGTGTGTGTGCGCGCGTACGTGCGTGTGTGCATGCGCTAGCCATGTGGTGGTGTGTGGTCACATCACTCTGAGCAGCGCCTCTGCCTTCATGAAAGATTTTCTACACGAGGACAGGGGAGAGGTCGACGTCAAGGTGCTCTTCCTGGGAAAGTGAGTCACAGCGTTACCTTTGAGCCCAACCTGGGCCCTCGTCAAATGTTGTGCACTACATAGAGATTAGGGTCCCGTTTCAGACACTGCTATCTCTGCCTTTGCCAGCTTCCGTCCTAACCAGGAGCTGGAGGCTTTCTTCCTGAGGTGGTTCCTGAAGGTCACCTTCTACCAGGGCTCAGTGATGCAGAGGAGAGACATGGAGAGAGTTAAGGTACTGGAGCCAAGTACACACTCAGTTTGGATAACGGACATACAACACATTTGACACAACTGTTTTGCTACAAGTTAGTCTGCACACAAATATTATAACACACACCAATTGTGGGGGCACCACACAATGGTTTTGTAATCATTTTTGTCCAGACAAACTCTTTGACTTGACTGAGCGTGCTACTGAACATACTACCATCTAGCAGTCGGATGCTAACATTAGCATTTGTACTCCGAGCCAACTGTACACAGTTGTGGAATCAAGAGCAAGAAGCTAGCTTGTTCCTCCTGGAGCTACTGTCGGCTCTTAGATCTCCGGAAGGTAACACGTCACCACAGTGGCTAGAAGTTACTGGCTAGCCTCTGCTTACCACGTACAACTAGGCCGCCAACACAGAGGTGGAGACACGTACACTGGGAAGGGTACAGGAGGGACACAGGGATGCAGAGTAATGATGGTTTAGTGACTGTGGTACATGGTAACACTGGGTTGATGCTATCCTCTGTGTGTAGATGCATAAAGCAGGAGCTTGCCTGATCATCTGTGACAGGTTCACCTCAGACCAGCATAAGGAGGATGCTGCCAATCTCATGAGGTAGGGAGGGCTCAGGTGCATGCACACATAGCTAGACAGGCACACGCGCCCGCGCACACACACGTTCACCTGCTCTCTACCTTGTTATACTTTCTGACACACAGCTAAAGATAAATAATAAGATAAAACAACATGTTTTAAGAGTGTGTTTGTCCTCTGTCAGGGTGATCTCCATCAAACAGTATTGTCCCAACACCAGGATTATAGTTCAGATGTTGAAGCACAACAGTAAGGTAGGCTGCCTGTCCCCGATGCCTATATACATCTTACAAACAAGTATGGCTACTGTTGCTAGATGATGTGTCATGTGTGTGTGTGTGTTGTGTGTGTGTGTGTTTGTGTGTGTGTGCTCCCAAGGCGTTCCTGCAGAACGTGCCTAACTGGGACTGGAGTCGAGGTGATGCAGTAATCTGCCTGGCAGAGCTCAAACTGGGTTTCATGTCTCAGAGCTGCCTGGTGCCTGGCCTCTCCACGCTGTTGACCAACCTGTTCACCATGCAGAGTGAGATCGAGGTATGTCAACAATAAAGTGCACTATTCGGATCCCTTACTAAGTATTTGAATGTATTTATGAAAGCAGGGTGGGAGAGCAGAGAGGGAGATGGGGGCACAGTCAGGCTTACCCGAGAGACATGGCTCCAACCCTGTCGCCAGGGTGTACAGTATGTGGTCCAAAGTCAGGAGCTTTAACTATATTTAACTATTATACTAGACTCCATCACAGCGCTGTACTTTTTTTTATCAGGTATCTCTGTTGCTACTGAATCTCTGTTGCCATTTTGTTTCACAGCAGGACGGAGACACCTGGCAGAACCTGTACAGAGAGGGCCTCTACAATGAGATCTACACAGAGCACCTGTCCCCCTCCTTCATAGGGATGTCCTTCGCTCAGGCCAGCAAGTCAGTTTGTCAGTCTGCTACAGAGAGACATATCAGTGTTCTATTACTACAAACAAACATGATCTCTCTCTCTCTGTCTGCCTGCCTGTGTGCATGTCTGCCTGCCTGTCTGCCTGTGTGCCTGCCTGTCTGCTTGTGTGCCTGTCTGTGTGTCAGGCTATGTTTCCTGAAGCTGAGGTTGCTGTTGATTGGGATTGAGTATCAGAGCGGAGACCAAGATTTCAAGTAAGTAACTAGTAGCAGTAGTAGTATTTGTATTAATGAAGGATCCCCACACTTCCTGTAGTACTGGCAGTAGTATTTGTATTTATTAAGGATCTCCACTCTTCCTGTAATAGTAGTAGTAGTAGTACTAGTAGTATAATACAAATACTACTACTACTAATACAGGAAGAGTGGGGATCCTTAATTATTAAGGATAGTAGTAGTAGCAGCAGTAGTAACAGTAGTAGTAGCAGCAGCAGTAGTATTTGTATTTATTAAGGATCTCCACTCTTCCTGTAGTAGTAGTAGTAGCAGCAGTAGTAACAGTAGTAGTAGTAGTAGTTGTAGCAGCAGCAGTAGTATTTGTATTTATTAAGGATCCCACTCTTCCTGTAGTAGTAGAAGCAGTAGTAGTCGTAGCATAGTAGTAGTAGTATTATTTGCATTTATTAAGGATCCCCACTCTTCCTGTAGTAGCAGGAGCAGTAGAAGTAGTAGCAGTGTCAGTAGCAGCGGTAGTATTTGTATTTATTAAGGATCCCCACTCTTCCTGTAGTAGTAGCAGTAGTATTTGTATTTATTAAGGATCTCCACTCTTACTGTAGTAGTAGTAGCAGCAGTAGAAGTAGTAGCAGTGTCAGTAGCAGTAGTAGTAGTAGTAGTAGTAGTCGTAGCAGCAGCAGTAGTATTTGTATTTATTAAGGATCCCCACTCTTCCTGTTGTAGTAGTAGTAGCAGCAGCAGTCGTAGCATAGTAGTAGTAGTAGTGTTTGTAATTATTAAGGATCTCCACTCTTCCTGTAGTAGCAGAAGCAGTAGAAGTAGTAGTAGTAGTAGTAGCAGTATTATTTGTATTTATTACGGATCTCCACTCTTCCTGTAATAGTAGTAGTAGTAGTAGCAGCAGTCGTAACAGTAGTAGTAGTAGTAGTCGTAGCAGCAGCAGTAGTAGTAGCAGCAATAGTATTTGTAGTAGTTATTTGTATTTATTAAGGATCCCACTCTTCCTTCCTGTAGTAGTAGTAGCAGCAAGTATTTGTATGTATTAAGGATCCCCATCGTAGTAGTAGTAGTATTTGTATTTATTAAGGATCCCCACTCTTCCTGTAGTAGCAGGAGCAGTAGAAGTAGTAGTAGTATCAGTAGCAGCAGTAGTATTTGTATGTATTAAGGATCCCCACTCTTCCTGTAGTAGTAGCAGTAGTATTTGTATTTATTAAGGATCTCCACTCTTCCTGTAGTAGTAGTAGTAGCAGCAGTAGTAACAGTAGTAGTAGCAGCAGTAGTATTTGTATTTATTAAGGATCTCCACTCTTCCCGTAACAGTAGTAGTAGTAGTAGCAGCAGTAGTAACAGTAGTAGTAGCAGCAGTAGTAACAGTAGCAGTAGTAGTAGTCGTAGCAGCAGCAGTAGTATTTGTATTTATTAAGGATCCCACTCTTCCTGTAGTAGGAGTAGCAGCAGTAGTCATAACATAGTAGTCGTAGTAGTATTTGTATTTATTAAGGATCCCCACTCTTCCTGTAGTAGTAGTAGTAGTAACAGTAGTAGTAGCAGTCGTAACAGTAGTAGTAGTAGTAGTCGTAGCAGCAGCAGTAGTATTTGTATTTATTAAGGATCCCACTCTTCCTGTAGTAGTAGTAGCAGCAATAGTCATAGCATCGTAGTTGTAGTAGTATTTGTATTTATTAAGGATCCCCACTCTTCCTGTAGTAGCAGGAGCAGTAGAAGTAGTAGTAGTATCAGTAGCAGCAGTAGTATTTGTATTTATTAAGGATCCCCACTCTTCCTGTAGTAGTAGCAGTAGTATTTGTATTTATTAAGGATCTCCACTCTTCCTGCAGTAGTAGTAGTAGTAGTAGCAGCAGTAGTAACAGTAGTAGTAGCAGCAGTAGTATTTGTATTTATTAAGGATCTCCACTCTTCCTGTAATAGTAGTAGCAGCAGTAGTATTTGTATTTATTAAGGATCTCCACTTTTCCTGTAGTAGTAGTAGTAGTAGCAGTAGTAACAGTAGTAGTATTTGTATTTATTAAGGATCTCCACTCTTCCTGTAGTAGTAGTAGTAGTAGTAGTAGTAGTAGCAGTAGTAACAGTAGCAGTAGTAGTAACAGTAGTAGTAGCAGCAGTAGTATTTGTATTTATTAAGGATCTCCACTCTTCCTGTAATAGTAGTAGTAGTAGTTGCAGAAGTAGTAACAGTAACAGTAGTAGTCAGCAGCAGTAGTATTTGTATTTATTAAGGATCCCCACTCTTCCTGTAGTAGCAGGAGCAGCAGAAGTAGTAGTAGTAGCAGCAGTAGTAGTAGTAGTAGTAGTAGCAGCAGCAGTAGTATTTGTATTTATTAAGGATCCCCACTCTTCCTGTAGTAGTAGTAGTAACAGTAGTAGTAGCAGCAGTAGTAACAGTAGTAGTAGTAGTAGCAGTATTATTTGTATTTATTAAGGATCCCCACTCTTCCTGTAGTAGCAGGAGCAGTAGTAGTAGTAGTAGTAGTAGTAGCAGCAGCAAAGATTTTTTAGAACTAAACCAAGATCGACCACAGCCAGTTATTTCCAATGGGAGCAAATGAGCCATAGTGGGCAGAACATGCATGGAGGGGGTAGAGCCAAGCACGAGCTAGAGAGATCCTATTGGCGCATTCTAGCATTATCTGCATATTTTCGTTAGGGAACGCCTACTTAGTGAAGTGTGCGTGTGCAATAACTCAATTTTCCTTTGCAGTCCTTCTAAACAACGCGATTTTAAAAAAAATTTGTAAAGCGTAAAGTCTACAAATCTTAGTCCACTCTGTTCAAAACAGATTCTAGTTTTGGGAATAGAAAACTGTATTGAAATCAAATGTTTAATCAATGAGAAAACTTGCAAAATGTCTGTTAAAATCCATCTCGTTCCGTCTTCTCCCACTGCCCGCCAGTGGGCTTCCTCTCACTACCATATTTGGTAGTGAGTGGAAATGACAAGCAGATGCTTCACATTTATACAGTAAAATATCTGTTTCATTGTTCTATCTGTGGTCGTTGTAGCAGTGGTAGAGGCGGCAGTAGTAGTAGTAGTAGACAGTCATTTTTATAATGCTTACAGGTATTTGATTATTTTACACATTAACTGTCGTTTTGTGGATGGGCTGCTTCCTGCCTGTTAAAGTTGTTTTGTTGTTTCTCAGTGTGTTGGTGAATCCTCCCAGTCACATCAAAATAAAGCTGTGGACTCTGGGTTTCCTCATAGCCAGCAATGCCAGTGATGCCAGAAGGTACTGTGCCACTCTAATATTAGTTCATAAACTAGAGCCTTGACTCAAATACTTCTGTATGTAGGGAGTGGGAGTATTCATGTTAGTCATTTTTGCGTACCTGTGTGTTTGTCAGGGCGAGTATGTACTGCTCTGTGTGTCACAGAGACATCAAGGATTTGCCCAGGATGAGACCCTGCAAGTGCACTGAGCAGAAAGATGGTAATGCAACAATGCAATGACCAAGACAAGACCTTTTTAGTACTAACCTCAGTTTCACAAGAAGCAAAGCAACTGAGGCGGCATGTTGAGAGGTGCAGAGATGGTGCAGTCTCTAACTCCTCCACTAGGGGGAATCCTCATCCCACTTTTCTCCACTGGGCTGAAAAATCAGGCTTTTCTTTAGGACCTATATCAGTAGAAAGCACCAAGCGCCTCTGTCTGTCCTGTTCGTCTCATTACACATTTTCACACAGAGCAGAGACTCAGAATGGCTGTCTGTCACCCTTCTATGTCTCTTATGTGCCTGTCTGTCACCTATGGGTGTGTCTGACCCGCAAGACTGTCTCTCACCCGTGTGTTTCTCATCTGTGTGTGTGTGTGTGTGTGTCCCATCAGTCTCATCTAACACCTCCGCCATGAGTCTAGGCTTCAGACGTCCATCACTGGGAGTTCTGCCCTTCAGGTGAGAAATCACAGCCTTCTACACAGGAATATGTTTGTTTTGAACATGCTGAGACAAATACTTAATTTAAAACTCACCATGATATATCGCACTGTCATTAGTGGAGGCTGCCTGGTGCGGGCGGGCGGGCAGGCTATGTCCTGGACAGCTGAGCACAGTGGAATAGCAGGCTGGGATTGACAGGCTGATTAATGGGCCGGCTCCCCAGCCGCCTCACTCAACCCATTCTGGGCATTAATATTGGGAGATCCTGTCAGAGGACAGAGAGGGAGGACAGAGAGGGAGGAGGAGAGAGGGGGGAGAAGAGAGCACGGTCAGAAGGTAAGTTAGTGAGCAGAATACAGATTAAATAAATTGTAGTTCCCTGCTCTCTCTCTCTTTCTATCTCCGTGTCTCTCTTTCCTCTCTCTCTTCCCCCCCATCCCTCTCACTCCTGTCTCCCTCTCTTTCTTTATCTCTCTCCGTCTCTCCGGTCTCGTCACCACCCTTTTTTATCTGTGATTCCACTACCCAAGTGGATACCTTTCATTTTCCCTTTTGTGCTCTTGACATCCAGAGTGGTTGGACAGTGTATATGTAATATGTCTGCATGCATGAGTCTGTGTGCCTCTCCTGTCTTCTCTCCCTCCACCCTTTCTTCCTTCCCTACACTCTCTGAGGCTTGTGTTTGTGTGTGTGTCCTCTGCTATAGCCCAGAGGGAGAGACTCTTCGAGAAAGGGAGTGTGTGTGGGAGCAGCAGCAGCAGGAGGAGCAGCAGGAGGTGGGGCTGGACTCTACAGGACTGTTCCACTGGTGCCCACCTGTTCCCCTGAAGGACATCTCACTGGTAAGACTGGGACATGGACAGATAGGCAATTAGGCACTAATGGTGAGCGATTAACATGTATTTTTTATTCCGGTTATTAAACAACTAATTAACCGACGTCGGTTCAATTACTTGAATTCCATCTAGTTTATTTTTTGTGTGAGCCCAACGTGTCGTTTCTCTAGAGAGAAATCAAATAATTCACGAGAGAAATCAAGTCAAGAACTATGTGCGACTCTGGGCTGAAGGGAGTTGTAGTTTTCATTAAGCAAATATTCAACCTAGTTCAGCGCAGAAACGCCTTATTTAACTACAATGACCATAATCCATTGCGCCTGTTATTTCTGTCTCGGACACTTTTATGCTTGCTATGTTTGGTAAGATACACACAGACCGTCTAGACTGCATGAGAGAGGAACGTACACAACACAACAAGAAGAGAGAGAGGGATAGAAACAGTGCTTCTACATCTGCATTGCTTGCGGTTTGGAGTTTTAGACTGGGTTTCTGTATAGGACTTTGACATTGGCTGATGTAAAAAGGGTTGGTCCTTCTGTAGCTCAGTTGGTAGAGCATGGCGCTTGTAACGCCAGGTTAGTGGGTTCAATCCCCGGGACCACCCATACGTAGAATGTATGCACACATGACTGTAAGTGGCTTTGGATAAAAGCGTCTGCTAAATGGCATATATTATTATTATATTATTTATAAATACATTTGATTTGATTGATTCCTGAAAGTGTGTGTTATCTACTTTGAAGAACTAGCTAAATGATTTCATCAGACAGCTCTGCAACACATTTAGGCAGTTTTAGATGCACTATTGTAAAGTGACTGTTCCACTGGATGTCATAAGGTGAATGCACCAATTTGTAAGTCGCTCTGGATAAGAGCGTCTGCTAAATGACTTAAATGTAATGTAATGTAAATGTAAATAGGAGGACTAAAGACAGTACAGTTTGGGGTGCACAGAGATAATGTTGTCTGGCTGGCTGAATGGCTGCTACTGACTGTACAGAAATGATCACTTTAAAAATAATAAAGTCATTAAATAAAATAGTAATTTAAATAAAATAATGTAATATTTTTCTGTTGATGTCTACCCAATGTGGACCTGACGGAGACAATGGAATATTTTCAATGTTTTGGCAATTGAATGTTCACTATATTTGGCTTTGGAATGTACATTTTTCAAAATGACTTATTTTTTTTAAGCTGAAATCAAAAACCGTGATCATTTTCTAAGAATCGAACCGAAACTGAACCGTCCTCAAAAAGTACTAATTTCTCAGCACTATTAGGAACACACTCACTGTCTCACACTGGCACTAGCTTACTTGTACCTAGCCAGCTAGAGTACATGCATGTAATAATAACATAATAAACATCTCCAGTCATGCATTTGTGTGTGTCTGTGTGTATCCTCCTCAGACCAGACAGAGTGCCAGTACCCTGGCACTGCAGGACCACGTGGTGGTGTGTGTCTTTGGGGACGGGGGCTCCAGCCTGCTGGGCCTGGGGGACTTCATGATGCCGCTGAGGGCCAGCAGCCTGACGGCCCCAGAGCTGAGGACGGTCGTCTTCCTGGGAGACCCACACTACTTCAGCAGGGAGTGGCCCAACATACAATACTTTCCCCACATCTATTTCCTGCCTGTGAGTCTCTGGACATGTGGGAATACTCTATAATAGATCTGAAATCTATCCATTATTCTATTCTATTCATTATTCCTCTAGCCTTGCCTCCCACCAGCCTCCACTGTCCCCTCAGAATGACCCCTATCCCTATTCCTCATTCCTGACACCCTCCCCTCACCCCATCCCTATTCTCATTCCGTCTCCCCCTCCCCACTCTCTCCCCCAGGGCTCTCCTCTGTGTGGGGCAGACCTGCGTGCGTTGAGTGTGGAGCGCTGTGCCATGGTGGTGGTCCTCAGCTCTCTGTCCAGCTCCAGCGACATTGAGCCCTCCATGCAGGATAAGGAGACCATCCACTTCTGTGTCAACCTCTACCACATCCGCTTCAGCCCCGAACCAGGCCCACACTGCACCCTCAGTCACACTCAAAGTCACGGCCACGGACAGGGGCTGGAGCTTGGTCATGGGTTTGGTGGTCATAACCATGGTCCGGGCCACGGTCAGTGAGAGGGACCAGAGAGGTTCATGGAGAATGTTCAGGGGGCTGGGAGAATATTACTGTTAAATGTTTGTTGGCTGCTTTAATATTCGATTAGTTGGCTTGGCTCAAGGCTGGACTCTCAGTGTGAGAGGAGAGATTGTGTGTGTGTGTGTTTATATTGTTTGTGAAGAGTGTGTGTGTCATGTCCGTGGTATGAGCGCCATACAGATTGTGGTCAGACAGACAGACAGACAGGGGCTGAGGGAAAGTCCTGAAGGCTGAGCAGAAATGTTCCGGGAATTGTGTGAGCGAATGTGTGTGTGTATGTATGTGTGTATGTGTGTGTGTGAACCTCAGTGTTTCTGTGTGTTGGTGTGTGTGTGTGTGTGTGTGTGTGTGTGTGTGTGTGTGTGTGTGTGTGTGTGTGTGTGTGTGTGTGTGTGTGTGTGTGTGTGTGTGTGTGTGTGTGTGTGTGTGTGTGTACGCGACAGCCTGCCACAGAAGCTGACAGAAAATAAACATGTTCCAGTAATTAACCTTGACAGGCTCAATGTGTCGCCAACAGCAGAATGTGCTAATGACACAATTAATCCATAATTAAGGCATGCTGTCTCACTGGAGCCATACAGTGGCTGGACCGACCCGCCTGGGCTGCCAATCAATGACTGTTTGTCTGTACTACAGGAGTTTGTGTGTGTGTGTGTTGAAGTCGGGTTATTGTTTTGTAGGGGACATTGGTGCATAATGTCCTAGTAATACACACTAATACCGGAAATGTTCACGTGTTTTGTGACAAAATAATCACTGTTTTACCAATCATGTTATGCAAATGCTTTTGGGAATCCCATTCGTTTGAAGGTTTTACCTTAGTTGATTACACTGACTGACTATAAGAGCGTCTGCTAAAATGACCAAAATGTAAAGTCAAAATGGTATAGATGTGTATCACTGATTTATACTTCTGTAGTTGTTGTGTTTAGTGTGTGCCATTGTAACATGTGTTGTGTTGTGCAGACACACTAGACTTTTCCCACATCCCTACGATACCCGAGAAGGCTGAGGTCACCCCTGCTCACAGCGCCGGCACCACTGTCCCTCTGCTGGTAGAGCTGGGTATTGTGCCTATTTCACTCCCTAGTGCTTTGCTACACCTGACGTTCCTGGTCTGGTCATGTCACATGGTCAGAGAAAACCAGTAAATACCATGTAGTTATAGATGAATGGTGACAATTGATTCTAAAAATAAAAAATTTTTTTAAAAGTACAGTATTATTATTCACAGTGATCCCTGTTTAAATGAAAACTTTTAGACCAATCAGAAACATTCACTGACCTCTATAATGACTGTACTGTAATTAGGCTACTAACCAGTCCCTTTCTCCCCCAGTGAACAGCTCTAACGTGTGCTTTGTGAACGAGGCGGACAGCCAAGAGGACTCCTCCAGCCTGACCCTGAGCCAGGCCTTCTCTGTAGGCTCCGTCTTCTCTGTCGACCTACTGGACTCTCTCATGGCAGCCGTGAGTAGACAGAACAGGACACAATGGCTGAGTACTAAGTTGCACCCTATTTCCTATATAGGTCACTATTTTTGACCAGCTATCCATAGGCATAGCCATAGCCATTTGGAAAGCATTCAATCCATAGCAATAGTAATTCATCAATAGTTGTACTACTTAGTTGCTTATAATAGTGCTATAATTCATGGCTTGAAAGTATTATTACCATTGGGATGCATGATACCACTTATGTTTTACTTTTCTCAATGCTATAAGTGTTACGGTTTTCTTCCGCCAAAGAGAGTCGGACCAAAATGCAGCGTGGTTAGTTCGATACATCTTTAATGAAGAAAAAAAACACGAACAATACAAAAACAACAAACGGAATGTGAAAACCTATACAGCCTATCTGGTGACAACTAACACAGAGACAGGAACAATCACCCACGAAACACTCAAAGAATATGGCTGCCTAAATATGGTTCCCAATCAGAGACAACGAGAATCACCTGCCTCTGTTTGAGAACCGCCTCAGGCAACCATAGACTTTGCTAGAACACCCCACTAAGCCACAATCCCAAAACCTACGAAAAACCCCAATACACAAACAAACCACAAAATAAACCCATGTCACATCCTGGCCTGACCAAATAAATAAAGAAAACACAAAATACCAAGACCAGGGCGTGACAATAAGATCATGCATTTGGAGCACCAAATATGGTGGACGATTGATAGCCTCTCCAAGATAGCTAGCTAACCAGTCAACTAACCTGAAAAACTGCCTGTATATTTTAACAGGGTGGGGGAACTCTATTTCTAGTTATTGGCCTTGGGTAGAACACACAGTGTCACTGTGAGCTGAGGGTTAGCTAAAAGAACCAATAGCTAACTTGATCTAACCTTGTGATCTGTGGTGTGTAGACGTACTTCAACGCCAACGTGCCTGGTCTGATCTGTACGCTGGTGACGGGTGGCGACACCCCCTTACTGGAGGCCCAGCTGGCAGAGGACAACCAGCTGCGGGGAGGGGAGATGTCCGTGAAGATGTGGGCGCTGCGCCAACGCTCCAAACTGGCACAGCTGGCACTGCAGGATGAGCCTCTCTGTAGCCTCGCTGTGAGTTTCTACTACTAACACACACAGACATACACTATGTATACAAAAGTATGTGGACACTTCAAATTAGTGTATTTGGTGATTTCAACTGCACCCATTGCTGACAGGTGTATAAAATCGAGCACACAGCCATGCAATATCCATAGCCAAACATTGGAAGTAGAATGGCCCATACTGAAGAAGTCAATTAACTTTCAACGTGCCACCTGCCCTGCCGTGGTCAACTGTAAGTACTGTTATTGTGAAGTGGAAATGTTTAGGAGCAACAACAGCTCAGGAACGAAGTGGTAGGTCAGACAAGCTCACACGAGAACGGGACTGCTTCGGTTCATGGTTTGGCTAGGCCTGTCATCCCCCTGATCTGTTTCATCTGTCTTGTGCTTGTCTCCACCCCCCACCAGGTACCCTCCATTTTTCCCCATTGTCTCCAGTGTATTTATACCTGCATTTTCTGTTTGTCTGTTGGCAGTTCGTCTTGTCTTGTCAGGTCATACCAGCGTGTTTCCTGTTTTTCCTGTTCTCAAGTTTTAGTTTTTTAGTCTTCCCGGTTCTGACCTTCTGCCTGTCCTGACCCTGTGCCTGCCTGCCGTCCTGTACCTGCCTGACTCTGACCTGGTTTACAAACCTCTGCCTGCCAACGACCTGCCTTTTGCCGGCCAACTTTGTTATAATAAATATTCTGAGAATCGTACTATCCACATCTGGGTCTTATCCTGAGTCGTGATGAGGCCCCTTAGTTCCAGTGAAGGAAAATCTTAA
Organism: Oncorhynchus gorbuscha; assembly: GCF_021184085.1. Taxonomy (NCBI): domain Eukaryota; kingdom Metazoa; phylum Chordata; class Actinopteri; order Salmoniformes; family Salmonidae; genus Oncorhynchus; species Oncorhynchus gorbuscha. The sequence continues at coordinate 46,519,442 of NC_060176.1, forward strand.
CGCTTCAGCATACAATGACATTCTAGACGAATCTGTGCTTCCAACATTGTGGCAACAGTTTAGGGAAGGCCCTTTACTGTTTCAGCATGACAATAGCCCTGTGCACAAAGCAAGGTCCATACAGAAATGGTTTGTCGAGATTGGTTTGGAAGAACTTGACTGGCCTGCACAGAGCCCTGACCTCAACCCCATCGAACACCTTTGGGATGAATTGGAACACCGACTGTGAGCCAAGCCTAATCGCCCAACATTAGTGCCCGACCTCACTAATGTTCTTGTGGCTGAATGGAAGCAAGTCCCCGCAGCAATGTTCCAACATCTAGTGGAAAGCCTTCCTAGAAGAGTGGAGGCTGTTATAGCGGCAAAGGGGGGACCAACTCCATATTAATGCTCATGACTTTGGAATGAGATGTTCAACGAGCAGGCGTCCACATACTTTTGGTCATGCAGTATACACCTATATGGACACACATCTACACTGAGTGTACAAAACATTAGGAAGACTTGCTCTTTCTCTGACATAGATTGACCAGGTAAATCCAGGTGAAAGCTATGATTCCTTATTGATGTCACTTAAATCCACTTCAATCAGTGTCGATTAAGGAGTGGAGACAGGTTAGAGTAGTATTTTGTAAGCCTTGAGACAATGGAGACATGGATTTTGCATGTGGGCCACTCAGAGGGGGAATGACTTGCCTAGTTAAATAAATATTTTAAAATGGCTAAGACAAAAGAGTGCCTTTGAACTGGGGTTTAGTAGTAGAGGGCTCAACCGTTTCCCGTGTGGATCAAGAATGGTGCACCACCCAAAAGGACATCCAGCCAACCTTGACACAACTGTGGGAAGCATTGGAGTCGACATGGGCCAGTATCCCTGTGGAACGCTTTCGACACCTCGTAGAGTCCATGCCCCGACGAATTGAAGCTGTTCTGAGGGAAAGTGGGGGGGGCAACTCAAAATTAGGAAGGTGTTCCTAATGCTTTGTACACTCAGTGTATATAGACACACGCACACTAACCCACAGTGCATCGGTTCTAGAAACAGGCCCACCTACACACACGTCCTAGTGATTCCCTTATCATCCATATCCTCTGCAGTGTGAGGACTTCAAGGAGTTGTTCTGCCAGGCTCTGGACTCGTTGGAGATCCTGTGTTTTGGGCTGTATCGCCTGCTGGACCCACCTAACCCCTCCATGAAAAGGTACACTACCTATCCTGCTGCTCTTCCCTCTGCTGTTGGCACACACTTACTGTACCACTGTCTCTGCAGGTTTGTAATCACCAACCCGTCAGCAGAGCTCCCGTTGTTGCCTTCAGACAGAGTCTTCTGCTCTGTACCCTTCCACCAGAGTCACCTGCTCACCCTGAGGAGAGCCAAGACCATCAGTCACCGCCTATGAACCTCCCCTACACCCCCGCCCTCTGCTTGGACACCACAAGATGAATGACTCCAAACGGAACACTATCAATTTGATTTACGTAAATCTCTTTAGAAAGTCTTTATACATCTTTGAATGGAAATTCTTCTTTTTGCTGACACAGTACCCAACCACAGCAAAGCACGACACACTGGGAGGGCCTTGCTCAAGGGCACAATGGTGGTAGTTTAGGAGAGAGATGATTTACAACCTGTGTTGTGAGTGTTTCTTCTATACTGTACTGGTTATGAATATCAATGCCGTACAGTAGGAGACATGACAGTGTTTGACATTGGCTATTATTGTTTGCATAGGGTTAGAGACATGTTTTTATAATGTAGCTTTAGGTTGACATGTATGGTTTATTATTCCTATACCGTTATTTTTAATAAAAAATGTATTTTTTTTCCTTTATTTAACTAGGCATGTCAGTTAAGAACAAATTATTATTTTCAATGACGGCCTAGGAACAGTGGGTTAACTGCCTTATTCAGGGGCAGAACGACAGATTTTTACCTTGTCAGCTCGGGGATTCGATCTTGCAACCTTTCGGTTACTAGTCCAACGCTCTAACCACTAGGCTACCTGCCGCCCCAATGGTTTGTCTGTTTATGGTTTGTTTAAGTCAACATGCAAAAATAGAACTATATTTAAACTTCGGTGAACTGCGGCAAGTTTTTCTACACACACACTGTGCTGTACTTGAGTTGGTTCAAGGGCTGTGTGTGTCTCTGAGTTTGCGTGTGTGTTTGTCTCGTGGCATCCCAGTCAGTGTGTGTGTGTGTGTGTGTGTGTGTGTGTGTGTGTGTGTGTTTGTGGTGGTGGCGTTCCTGTCAGTGTCTGTCAGTGCGGGGAGACTAAGCACTGACAGGTGTGTGTCACCTCATCAGTCACCTGTCAGCACTGCCTGCCTGCCTGCCCAGGAGGAGGAGAAAAGGAGACGCTGAAGGACACCAGTCGTCTGTCGCTCCGCTCAGGCTGACCCACTTCCTGTCTGGGCTCACACACACACACAAAAACACACACACACCTGTCTGTCTGTCTGCAAAAACACACACACTGTCTTCAGAGAACTTTACGTGTATGTAGGACAAAAGCTGCCTCTGGCTAACCCCAAATTATCATAGACTGTATAGCATTGCAAATGAAAATCCCTCCATCTGACTTGACTCATCGTTCATCACCACCAGAAGAGATTGTGGACCCTGTAGATCAAACAGTAATGTTCAAATCCCTACTCCTCCACCCGACTAAACCAGAGTAGTGAGGATCACTTGCCAAGCCAGGCCCAGCTCCTCCAAGTATGTTTATATACTTTGTCACTCAGAAAAATGAGATGTGCAAATCCATGCCAGAAAGGGGATATTTCTGACAGTGCTTCATGCTTGAGTTTTTCCTCACTCTGCTCTAGATGAGCTGTTGACAGTTTTATGGCTGTACTGTGCTGTACAGAGAGACTGAGATATATATATATAGAGAGAGAGCTGGACAGTGATGAAAGGGAAAGAGAAAAGAGTGTGAGAGAGTGGCCGATGACAACACAGATGCTGTTCCCAGAACACACACTCGTCAGAAAGATACCTTGACACACACTGCTCAGCCATGCAGCAACAGAACAGTCCCTGCTATGTTATGGTTCCATGTAGCAAGGTCCATGCAGCAACAGAACAGTCCCAGCTATGTTACGGTTCCATGTAGCAAGGTCCATGCAGCAACAGAACAGTCCCAGCTATGTTACGTTCCATGTAGCAAGGTCCATGCAGCAACAGAACAGTCCCAGCTATGTTACGGTTCCATGTAGCAAGGTCCATGCAGCAACAGAACAGTCCCAGCTATGTTACGGTTCCATGTAGCAAGGTCCATGCAGCAACAGAACAGTCCCAGCTATGTTACGGTTCCATGTAGCAAGGTCCATGCAGCAACAGAACAGTCCCAGCTATGTTACGGTTCCATGTAGCAAGGTCCATGCAGCATCAGAACAGTCCCAGCTATGTTACGGTTCCATGTAGCAAGGTCCATGCAGCAACAGAACAGTCCCAGCTATGTTACGTTCCATGTAGCAAGGTCCATGCAGCAACAGAACAGTCCCAGCTATGTTACGGTTCCATGTAGCAAGGTCCATGCAGCAACAGAACAGTCCCAGCTATGTTACGGTTCCATGTAGCAAGGTCCATGCAGCAACAGAACAGTCCCAGCTATGTTACGGTTCCATGTAGCAAGGTCCATGCAGCAACAGAACAGTCCCAGCTATGTTACGGTTCCATGTAGCAAGGTCCATGCAGCAACAGAACAGTCCCAGCTATGTTACGGTTCCATGTAGCAAGGTCCATGCAGCATCAGAACAGTCCCAGCTATGTTACGGTTCACACATGACTGTAAGTCGCTTTGGATAAAAGCGTCTGCTAAATGGCATATATTATTATTATTATATTATGCAGCAACAGAACAGTCCCAGCTATGTTACGGTTCCATGTAGCAAGGTCCATGCAGCAACAGAACAGTCCCAGCTATGTTACGGTTCCATGTAGCAAGGTCCATGCAGCATCAGAACAGTCCCAGCTATGTTACGGTTCACACATGACTGTAAGTCGCTTTGGATAAAAGCGTCTGCTAAATGGCATATATTATTATTATTATATTATGTAGCAACAGAACAGTCCCAGCTATGTTACGGTTCCATGTAGCAAGGTCCATGCAGCAACAGAACAGTCCCAGCTATGTTACGGTTCCATGTAGCAAGGTCCATGCAGCAACAGAACAGTCCCAGCTATGTTACGGTTCCATGTAGCAAGGTCCATGCAGCAACAGAACAGTCCCAGCTATGTTACGGTTCAATGTAGCAAGGTCCATGCAGCAACAGAACAGTCCCAGCTATGCTACGGTTCCATGTAGCAAGGTCCATGCAGCATCAGAACAGTCCCAGCTATGTTACGGTTCCATGTAGCAAGGTCCATGCAGCAACAGAACAGTCCCAGCTATGTTACGGTTCCATGTAGCAAGGTCCATGCAGCAACAGAACAGTCCCAGCTATGTTACGGTTCCATGTAGCAAGGTCCATGCAGCAACAGAACAGTCCCAGCTATGTTACGGTTCCATGTAGCAACAGAACAGTCCCAGCTATGTTACGGTTCCATGTAGCAAGGTCCATGCAGCAACAGAACAGTCCCAGCTATGTTACGGTTCCATGTAGCAAGGTCCATGCAGCAACAGAACAGTCCCAGCTATGTTACGGTTCCATGTAGCAAGGTCCATGCAGCAACAGAACAGTCCCAGCTATGTTACGGTTCCATGTAGCAAGGTCCATGCAGCAACAGAACAGTCCCAGCTATGTTACGGTTCCATGTAGCAAGGTCCATGCAGCAACAGAACAGTCCCAGCTATGTTACGGGTCCATGTAGCATGCAAGTGTGTACCTGCGGGAGAGTGCCGTGAAAGTGAGTTTGTGTGAGCAGTGGGTTTTCAGTTGTGAGTGTGCCTATGCATTTTTTTTAGTTCATTTGTATTTGCAGTGTGTCTAGGAGTGTGTGTATGTTGAATATAAAAACAGGGTGGTGTGGGTGTGAATGTATTGGTGGTGTGTGTCATGTATAGCAGATACTCTTAGAAAAATGATTCCAAAAACGTTCTTTGGCTTTCCCCATAGGAAAACCCTTTTGGGTTCCAAGTAGAACCCTCTGTAGAAATTGTTCTACATGGAACCCAAAAGGGTTCTACCTGGAACCAAAACTTCTCTTATGGGGACAGCTGAAGAACCCTTTAAGGTTATGGATAGCACCTTTTTTTCCTAAGAGTGTATATCCCAGTGAAACGATAGTATAGAATGGTGTCTCTGTGTGTGTGTGTGTGTGTGTGTGTGTGTGTGTGTGTGTGTGTGTGTGTGTGTGTGTGTGTGTGTGTGTGTGTGTGTGTGTGTGTGTGTGTGTGTGTGTGTGTGTGTCTGTGTCTGTGTGTGCGTGCCTGCCTGTCGCTGGACTTCAGTAGCACTGCCACTCAGGGTGACATACACAGGGCTGACAGCGCCCGCTTACACGTGTCACTCGACATTACCCACACACACACAGTTGTGAGAGGGGGATGGAGTTGGTCAGGGGGACTAGAGAGGAGCTTGAGTCCTGCTGCTGCCTCCCCCCTCCTTTCCCCTGCACACATTCTTTCCACCTTCAGTTATAACACTACTGGAGCAGTCGGAAGGACATGGCCTCTCTGCCTCACAGAAAACCACACTGGCTTATGAAGTACTGCTCTTGAGTATTCTGTGTTCTCTAGGCAATATACTTAATGTTAGCATTCCATTAATGTGCTCTGTTCTCTGGAGCCTCTAGTAGACTTTAGTTAAAGTGAATGTTCTTTTGGATGTTGTCTAGGTGTTCTATATGGATATTCTCTGCCTGGATGTTTTCAGTGTGTTTTGTGTTTGGACACGGTGACGTGAAGACCTTGGTTTTGTCTGCGTGTGTGTGTGTAAGTGGAGCAGTCAGAGCTCAGATCTCCAGGTGGATTATGGGAATGAAGCACACATGTTGCTACCTGCCCAGTCAGTCTGCCAGGGGCGCCACATCACCTCCCCTACCCCCCTCGTCCTGTCCTGTCAGTCGCCCCCTATCAGGGGACGGGATCAGTCCTCTCAGCTCCATTTCCTACTGCCGCAGTGAGTGACACAACAAAAAACAGTCACACAGTGTACATAGGCACGTCACACACATACACACACGCAGTGTGTGGCAGAGAGTGACGGCTGGCTGGACACGGAGAGATATAGAGAGATGAGGAGACGTGTCTCTGCCTGTGGTCTGTGGAAGCGTCACAAATGGCGCCCTATTCATTATCTGGTATACTACTATTGACCAGGGCCCAGAAGTAGTCACTATTTAGGGAATAGGGTTCCATTTGGGATATATGCCTCCTAAGTCTGTCAGCGTAGAGGGCATGAGTCCCAGGCAGCCAGGACAGGAGTACACTGAGTCAAGCATTCTGTCAACGGGGAAATGAATATACACATCTAGACTACGTCTGTACTCACTTAACAATCCCTGACTGACTGACTGACACACACACACACACACACACACACACACACACACACACACACACACACACACACACACACACACACACACACACACACACACACACACACACACACACACACACACACACACACACACACACACACACACAGAGAGAGGGGAACAGACAGGGAAGGAAAGTGTACTGTTTGTGTGTCTGTTAATGAAGATGTATGAAGAATTACTGTATATTCGTTCAACCCTGTCATAACTCAGAATAGAGGGAACACAGAGCGAGGGGGGGGGGGTTAACGGGGAGAACGGGGAGAAAGAGAGGACGGATGGATAATTGAGCATGAGGACAGATAAGGTATCACCCACAGAGCTCATCCACACATCTCACTCTGTTTCACACACACACACACACACACACACACACACACACACACACACACACACACACACACACACACACACACACACACACACACACACACACACACACACACACACACACACACACACACACACACACACACACACACAGAGGCCAGGAGGGAGAGTGGGAAGGGCACATGAGCGAGAGCTGCACCAAGGACAATAGCTCTACGAACGAAGGCACTGTGTCATTCATTCTCTCTGTGTCTCTTTGTCTGTCAAGTTCTCTCTCAAGTTTAACCTTGTTTCCAGCCCCTGGTCAAAACAAAACACTACAGACAGACTTCACCAGACACAAAGATCTCTGGGTTTTGGAGAGGAGGTGTTTTGCATATAAACTGTAGCCGAGGCTCGACAGGCTTGCTTTGCTGCAGTTGAATACACAGAGTTTAGTATTCTAGTTTTCAGAGCCCTTCCTTGTCCTGGGTTGTGGTTCAGGGTTTTGATTGATTATCAAGGCGTTGATCGTCCCTTGTACAGACAGAGTTACTGCTGAGTCTGACAGAAGTGCTTTAGGAGTGTGAGTGATGAGAACGTGTGTGATGTGAACTTCTACTAGCGAGGCCTATTTGTATTTCTGTGGCAGTCCTTAAGACTGAATCAGCAGGAAAAAGAAACAACTTTCAGAGGCTATTTCATCTGCTAGTTGTCATGGACTGTCTGGGAGAGAGGAGGATGAGAGGAGAAGAGGATAGACGGAGATAGAGATTGATGGACAGCATATTAAGTGGCTATTTTACTCCAGTGTGACGGTATCTTGGCGGAAGGATTATTATTTGACATGCAGTTGCCTGATAGTCCAGCTCCAGTGATTGACACATGTCGGTGGTGTTTGTAAAGGCTTTACTAACGTGGCTCAGATAAATCAATCTTACAGAATGAGACTATAATGTGTGCCTGACATAGTCAAAGTGAGATGAGGAGCAGTGGTGCATCTTGTATGACCCTTCCCCAGTAATACATGAGATACTGTGATCATTATTGACATATTCACCCAAAATCCCATGTGTTCCGTATGCAAGATGCAATCAGGCACTAGGGACCGGTTTGTCAGGCTGAGATTAGGCCTATAGTCCTAGACTAAAAAGCATGCTTAACGGGGAGCTCCATTGACAGTTCTATAGCCTGGCTTCATTTGGCTCCAGGAAACTGACCCTAGAAGTTATCTTCCATGAAAAATAGCATACAGATGTAGGATTTTAATTTGATCACTCTATTGTTGCCCAGAATTTCCCTGCAAAAGGAGTTGTAAAAAGGTTTCAAAAGTTTGCACTTCGAAATTTCAGTCTTGATTTGCCCTAATTAAAAAATCGATCAACCCCTACAAAAATGTCCATTCATTTTAATCTACATAATATTTAAAATATTCTGTTGCTGCAGGACTATTTTCTTTCTGTAGCAAACCGGCTCAAATTAAGATTTTAGCCATACTAACCTTCAAGCTTTCTGTCATGCCTATGAGTTCTGTTAAATACTCACTCTGATATGTATTTGCTGTTGTCATGTCTTTTTTAAACTGTCACAAACCAATTTCTTTCTTATAGTGTCAGGATTTGGCCAGGGTTGTTCCGGTTTTTGGTCACTAGATGCCCCCATTGTGCCTTTTGACCTTTTGTTTTCCCTTGATCCCCATTATTATTTGCACCTGTGCCTCGTTTCCCCTGATTGTATTTAAACCCTTTGTTTTCCTCTGTTCTTTGTTCTGTGTTTGTATGTTAGCACCCAGCCCTAGTACTCTGAGAACTCTTGTTGATCCCGGTGGACTCTCTTGTGGAATTCTGTTTTTTGTTCTTGTTTGTTTGTTTTTTGAGTATCTTTTGAGGCTTTTTGTGCTTTACCTTCCACCTTGTGGATTTACCTTTTTTGTCTTGGAGGATTACCTTTGTTCTTGTAGGATTCCTTTTGAGGTTGTGGAGTTACATGTTTTCCTGAAGAACTTCACCGTCTCAAGTACTGCTGTGTCTGCCTCATCTTCTGGGTTCTGCCGACTATTCGTGGCTCAGTTGGTTAAGTGACGGTTTCCCACTCCGGAGACCCGGGTTCGTAACCGGGTCCTGACAAAACACAGAGCCAAAAATGAACCCAGAGGCAGCCAGTTCCCAGGACCTTGTTGCCATGCTGTCCCACCACCAGGAGACTGTCCAACGCCACGAAGCCGCCCTGGTTCAGCAAGAGGCCTTAATGGCTAGACATCTGTCGGAGATGCTGACTTCCATAAAGCAGATATCTGATCGACTTACCCCGGCAACAGTTCCCGTCCCAGTACGTCAGATTCATGTACCCATGGCAGTTAACCCTCTGGCTGAACCTCGTCTTCCACCTCCCCAACGGTTCTCAGGTGATCCAAGTGCTTGTAAAGGGTTTCTCACCCAATGTTCTCTCTCCTTCGAGCTGCAACCCTCATCGTTCCCTACCGACCGGTCTAAGATTGCATATATCATCAACCTGCTGTCGGAAAAAGCCCTGGCCTGGGCTACTGCTGTGTGGGATGCCCATAGTTCCTGCTGTGCCAGCTACTCTGCCTTTGCTGAGGAATTCAAACGAGTGTTTCAAGGCCCAAGCAGTGGTCCTGACTCAGCCAAACAGCTCCTGACTCTCCACCAAGGTCGGCGCAGCGTGACGGACTATGCCATCCAGTTCCGCACGGTGGCAGCAGCGAGTGGCTGGAACAATGAGGCGCTCACGGTGTGCTTTCTGAAAGTCCTTTCCGACACTATCCAAGATGAACTGGCCACTCGGGAACCACCGGACAATCTCGAGTCCCTGATCAAGTTGGCCTCACGCATTGACCAGCGTCTGAGAGAGAGAGAGAACTCAACCGTAGACCTCTAGCCCCTATCAGTCCCAGCTCCGAGTCCCCACCTTTATCCTCGCTGGCTCCACCGGAACCCATGCAGATTGGACGCATCTCCCAGGCTGAGAGAGACCGCTGGATGAGGGAGCGACGCTGTCTATATTGCGGCAAACCGGGCCATTTCCGTTCCACGTGTCCCGGGCTCCAGGGAAACGCTCTGTCCCGTACAGACCGGGGGGAACTGTAACGGGAAACATAACCTCCTCCCATCTGTCCAACTCCCGTCTGCTCATTCCAGTCACCCTTTCCTGGGACAACCACAAGCTTCACCTTCAAGCCTTGGTAGACTCTGGAGCCGCAGGTAACTTCATGGATGGTGTCTGGGCGAAGGAGAATGGCGTTCCCTCTGAACCTCTAAGTGACCCCATGAGGGTTACTACATTGGATGGAAGCCCTTTGGGATCTGGACTTGTCACTCATGTCACTACCTCCTTGCGACTTTCAGTTTCACAACACCAGGAATTGATGAACTTTCATTTGATCTCCTGTTCCGAGTTCCCTCTCGTCCTTGGATACCCCTGGCTTCACAGCCATAACCCTCACATCGACTGGTCTGTGGGCACTATCAAGCAGTGGGGTCCTACGTGCCAAGCTACTTGTATTTTCCCGAATTCCCCGAGTTCTACTCCCGAGTCTTTAGAATCCATCGACCTGACCCGAGTTCCCGAGTGTTACCATGACCTCAAACTGGTATTTAGAAAACAGAGGGCCACCATGCTACCACCCCATAGACCTTATGATTGCCCCATCGAACTGTTTCCGGGCACTTGCCCTCCCAGGGGTCGGATCTTGTCCCTATCTCCACCCGAACGAGCAGCTATGGATACCTACATCAAGGACGCTCTGGAAGCAGGCCTCGTGTCCATCCACCTCCCCGGCGGGAGCAAGGTTTTTCTTTGTGGCCAAGAAAGATGGTGGATTACGTCCTTGCATCGACTACCGGGGACTCAATGCCATAACCGTCCGTAACCGTTACCCGCTACCCCTTATGGCCACAGCCTTTGAGCTGCTCCAGGAAGCAGTTGTTTTCACTAAGCTTGACCTGCGGAACGCATACCATCTTGTGCGGATCAGACCTGGTGACGAGTGGAAGACCGCTTTCAACACGCCTACTGGTCACTATGAATACTTGGTGATGCCCTTCGGCCTGACCAACGCCCCAGCGGTGTTCCAAGCGCTCATAAACGATGTGCTTAGGGATATGCTTAACATATTTGTGTTCGTTTACTTGGATGACATCCTCATCTTTTCGAGCTCTCTTCAAGAACACACAAAGCATGTCAGACAAGTACTCAAACGCCTCCTAGACAGCCATCTGTACGTTAAGCCGGAAAAATGTGAATTCCATTCATCCCAAGTACAATTCCTGGGATTTGTAGTGGAACCCGGTCGAGTCCAAATGGACCCCAGGAAGGTAGGGGCGGTAGAGGATTGGCCCACCCCCAAATCCGTTAAGGAAGTTCAGCGTTTCCTGGGCTTCACTAACTTTTACCGCAAGTTCATCAAGAACTTCAGCTTGGTGGCAGCCCCTCTCTCAGCTTTAACCAAGGGTGGCAATGCAAGGTTTTTGTGGGGAAGAGAAGCTGAGACGGCCTTCCAAGGACTCAAGCAGCGCGTCCTCTCTGCTCCCATCCTGATACTACCGACTACGGATGAACCGTTTGTGGTGGAGGTAGACGCCTCAGAGGTTGGTGTTGGAGCTGTCCTGTCTCAGAGGGGTGAAGACAAGAAGCTTCATCCGTGCGCTTTCTTCTCACACCGGCTTACCCCGGCTGAGAGGAACTACGATGTGGGGGATCGTGAACTCCTAGCGGTTAAGATGGCATTGAAGGAATGGAGACACTGGCTCGAGGGGGCTTCTCACCCGTTTCAAGTGCTTACGGACCACAAAAATCTGGAGTATATCCAGCAGGTGAAGCGGTTGAACTCGAGACAAGCTAGATGGTCTCTTTTCTTCAATCGATTCCAGTTTATCCTCACCTATCGGCCCGGGTCGAAGAATCTCAAACCGGATGCCCTGTCCCGAGTCTACGCTCCTGCCATTCGAGATGACACGGACATGCCTGTCCTTCCTGCTGCTAAGATCATGGCTCCGATCTCGTGGCAAGTTGAGGATACCGTGAGACGAGCTCAAGTTATTGAACCGGACCCGAAAGGAGGTCCTGCCAATCGGTTGTTTGTCCCCAAGGCAGTGTATATACTGTTGTTATTTTACTGCTGCTCTTTAATTACTTGTTTCTTTTATTTCTTATTCTTATTCGTACTTTTCTTTTTCTTTTAAACTGCATTGTTGGTTAGGGGCACGTAAGTAAGCATTTCACTGTAAGGTCAACACCTGATGGTTTCAGTGCTTGTGACTAATACAATTTTGATTTGACAGTATATTACAAATCAGTCTGACAGCACTTCACGTATGCTTTGAAGTGACTGAAATGCATCAGAAAGCTTTTGGGAAGTTCCGAAGATCAGCAGGCAATAATGTTGCATGATCGTCTGTGTAGAAAAGAACATCATCATTGATAATGTTCTTTCCTACCCCCAGTCTGATTTTGTGCCTTGTCCACTCTGTTCTAATGAGGCTTGTGGACATTGTAGAGGGAAACAGATGGGGTTATAATAATCAGGGGTCAGTGATGGGTTCATTGCATTTTGTATCTTGAACGGTTCAAAAGATAGAGCCACATTAGTTGGTTCGTTAGATGCGGTTGAAATAAACAGAGAGGTTTCTGTATACAGAAACCTCTCTGTTTATTTCAACCGCATCTAGCGGTTACCGGAGGTTACTGACGTAACCCAGGTTCTATAAACCAAGCGAGTTTCTCTCGCAACCCCATTTCCAAACCAGGCGCAACCCTTAGTTTGGGAAAGCTGCTGGCCTAGCTGTAAGTCGTGTTGCTCCGGGCTGTGTGTTGACTGGTGTGTAGGTCCGAGTGGAGGGCTCAGAGAGGTTGTTATCTGTGCTGTTGTGATGTCGTCCTGATCCCTGGCATGCTGTGTTTGGGTGTTTGACACAGTCGGGTGTGTGATCTCATCTGACCCAGACATGAAATACTGGGACCCAGTCAGACACACAGAGAGAGAACCCTGTCTGTCTACACTGGACACCAGACAAGATCAGATTAGATCAGACCACACACACACATATTCCCTCCGCCACAGGCTGGCAGTGTTATCTGACAAGCCACCCTGTCTACATGGTCTTGTGTGGTCCTTATGTGATTTATGTGATCAGGGTTACGGTAAATTCAGTTATAAATTCAATCAATTCAGTAAGTGAATTGGAAAATTCTCAGAAAATTAAACAAGGGTAGTTTTCAATTAACTTCCTGTATGTGTGGTCTATGTATGTGTGTTATGTGTGGTCTATGTATCAAATCAAATGTTGTTGGTTGTGTACACATATTTTGCAGATGTTATCGCAGATGCAGCGAAATGCTTATGTTTCTACTTCCAACAGTGCAGTATTATCTAACAATACAAAACAATACACACAAATCCCGCCAGAATAAAAAAAAATGATTAAGAAATATCAGAACGGGAAATGTCAAGAGTCCAGAATGTAAATATACTGAACAAAAATATAAACATCCCAGAAATGTTCCATATGCACAAAAAGCTTATTTCTTTCAAATGTTGTGCACAAATGTGTTTACATCCCTGTTAGTGAGCATTTCTCCTTTGTCAAGATAATCCACCTACCTGACAGGTGTGGCATATCAAGAAGCTGATTAAAATTGACTGCAGTTCGGCGTCATAACCGACTTCAGTGGGCAAATGCTCACCTCTGATTGCCTCTTGCATGCTGGAGAAGTGTGCTCTTCACGGATGAATTTCGGTTTCAACTGTACCGAGCAGATGGCAGACAGCGTGTATGGCATCTAATGGGTGAGAGATTTGCTGATGTCAACGTTGTGAACAGAGTGCCCCATGGTGGCGTTGAGGTTATGGTATGGGTAGTGTGGCAAAGAAGGGGGTCGAGTGATAAGTGGCAGATATGTGAGAGCAGAACTAATAAACGGGCTCTGCCCGATCACTAAAATGGCCACCCCTGTCAGAACTACAGATCACAAAATGGCCGACCGCCAAAACTACAAGTCCCAGAAGCAAGGGGAACCCTCAGAAGGTGGAGTCGACTCACAGATAAAGGGTCAAGAAAAACCAGGAAGAGAGAGAGAGGGTGCTGGAAGGATCTATGAACAATAGAGAAAGAGACTATAGAGATTGGCTGGATTTACCGTGTATGGATTGTTTTGGATTTACCTGTTGGCGTTTGGACCTGGACCTACCGAGAACCCGATTCGTGTACCAAACCCTGCTATCCTTGACCTCGCCTACGGCCTGGGTGGACCAGGACGGAGAAACAAACACACAGGTACTGTCCTGTTCGAAAGAACTCTCATACTTGGGTGATTTGGTGACAGTTTACCACTTAGTTTGTGACAAACGCTCCTAACCTTGAAGAGGTTTGCCACAGTAGGCTCTAGACAATCCTTGAGATGTTTCTACAACTTGATTGGAGTCCATCTGTGGTAAATTCAATTGATTGGGCATGATTTGGAAAGGTACACACCTGTTTATATAAGGTCCCACAGCTGACAGTGAATGTTAAAGAAAAAACCAAGCCATGAGGTCAAAGGTATCAGTAGAACTCTGAGACAGGATTGTGTCGAGGCACAGATCTGGGGAAGGGTACCACAAAATGTCTGCAGCATTGAAGATCCCCAAGAGCACAGTGGATTCCATCATTCTTAAATGGAAGAAGTTTGGAACCACCAAGACTCTTCCTAGAGCTGGCCGCCCGGGCCAAACTGAGCAATCGGGGGAGAAGGGCCTTGGTCAGGGAGGTGACCAAGGCAACTGTGCAACTGTTCAGGGACGACAGGAAACAATACACGCAGTCAGTCAGGAAAGCAAAGGCTAGCTTTTTCAAGCAGAAATTCACATCCTGTAGCTCTAACTCCAAAATGTTTTGGGACACTAAAGTCCACGGAGAACAAGAGCACCTCCTCCCAGTTGCCCACTGCACTGAGGCTAGGTAACACGGCCACCACTGATAAATCCATGGTAATCGAAAATGTCAATAAGCATTTCTCAACGGCTGGCCATGCCTTCCTCCTGGCTACTCCAACAGCCCCCCCCACCCCCACAGCTACTCGCCCAAGCCTCCCCAGCTTCTCCTTCACCCATATCCAGACAGCAGATGTTCTGAAAGAGCTGCAATACCTGGACCAGTACAAATCAGCTGGGCTAGACAATCTGGACCCTCTCTTTCCAAAACTATCCGCCGCCATTGTTGCAACCCCTATTTACCAGCTTTTTCAACCTCTCTTTCGTATCGTCCGAGATCCCTAAAGATTGGAAAGCTGTCGCGGTCATCCCCCTCTTCTAAGGGGGTGACACCCTAGACCCAAACTGTTACAGACCTATATCCATCCTGCCCTGCCTATCTAAAGTCTTAGAAAGCCAAGTTAATAAACATATCACTGACCATTTCGAATCCCACCATACCTACTGATCATTTCACATCCCACCATACCTACTCCACTGTGCAATCCGGCTTCCGAGCAGGTGATGGGTGCACCTCACCCACGCTCAAGGTACTAAACGATATCATAACCGCCATCGATAAAGACAGTACTGTGTATCCGTCTTCATCGACCTGGCCAAGGCTTTCGACTCTGTCAATCACCGTATTCTTTACCCCTTTTTCTCACCAATTTCGTGGTATCCAATTGTTTATTAGCTACTATCTTGTCTCATCACTACAACTCCCGTACGGGCTTGGGAGAGACGAAGGTTGAAAGTCATGCGTCCTCCGATACTCAACCAAGCCGCACTGCTTCTTAACACAGCGCGCATCCAACCCGGATGCCAGCCGCACAAATGTGTCGGAGGAAACACCGTGCACCTGGCAACCTTGGTTAGCGCGCACTGCGCCCGGCCCGCCACAGGAGTTGCTGGTGCGCGATGAGACAAGGATATCCCTACCGGCCAAACCCTCCCTAACCCGGCCGACGCTAGGCCAATTGTGTGTCGCCCCACGGACCTCCCGGTCGCGGCCGGCTACGACAGAGCCTGGGCACGAACCCAGACTCTCTGGAGGCACAGCTGGCGCTGCAGTACAGTGCCCTTAACCCGGGAGGCCCAATCACCGTATTCTTATCGGCAGACTCAATAGCCTTGGTTTTTCTGATGACTGTCATGCCTGTTTCACCAACTACTTTGCAGACAGAGTTCAGTGTGTCAAATCGGGGGGCCTGTTGTCCGGACCTCTGGCAGTCTCTATGGGGGAACCACAGGGCTCAAATCTCGGGCCGACTCTTTTCTCTGTATATATCAATGATGTCGCTCTTGCTGCGTATCGGCTTTCTATTTCACAACAAAGCTTACTTCACTCACGCCGCCAAACTTACCCTCGTAAAACTGACTATCCTACCGATCCTCGACTTCGGCGATGTCATCTACAAAATAGCTTCCAACACTACTCAGCAAACTGGATGCAGTCTATCACAGTGCCATCCATTTTGTTACCAAATCACCTTATACCACCCACCACTGCGACCTGTATGCTCTAGTCGGCTGGCCCTCGCTACATATTCATCGCAGACCCACTGGCTCCAGGTCATCTATAAGTCTATGCTAGGTAAAGCTCCGCCTTATCTCAGTTCACTGGTCACGATAACAACACCCACCCGCAGCACACGTTCCAGCAGGTATATCTCACTGATCATCCCCAAAGTCAACACCTCATTTGGCCGCCTTTATTTCCAGTTCTCTGCTGCCAGTGACTTGAACGAATTGCAAAAATCGCTGAAGTTGGAGACTTTTATTTCCCTCACCAATTTTAAATATCAACTATATTGAGCAGCTGACCGATCACTGCAGCTGTACATAGTCCACCTGTAAATAGCCCACCCAATCTACCTACCTCGTCCCCGTACTGTTTTTATTTGAGTTACTTTTCTGCTCTTTTGCACACCAGTATCTCTACTTGCACATCATCATCTGCTCATTTATCAATCCAGTGTTAATCTGCTCAATTGTAATTATTTGCTCCTCTGGCCTATTTATTGCCTACCTCCTTATGCCTTTTGCACACACTGTATATATACTTTGTTTTATCTACTGTGTTATTGACTTGTTTTTTTATTGGCTTGTTTATTGTTTTACTCCATGTGTAACTGTGTTGTTGTCTTTGTCGCACTGCTTTGCTTTATCTTGGCCAGGTCGCAGTCGCAAATGAGAACTTGTTCTCAACTAGCCTACTTGGTTAAATAAAGTTGAAATAAATAAAAACATTAAAAAAGGATCAAGGGAAAGATGAACGGAGCAAAGTACAGAGAGATCCTTGGTTAAAACCTGCTCCAGAACGCTCAATATCTCTGACTGGGGCAAAGGTTCACCTTCAAACAGGACAACGTCCCTAAGCAAACAGCCAAGACAATTCAGGAGTGGCTTCAGGACAAGTCTCTGAATGCGGGAGTGGCCCAGCCAGAGCCCAGACGTGAACCCGGGTCAAACATCTCTGGAGAGAACTGAAAATAGCTGTGCAGCGACGCACCCCAGCTAACCTGACAGAGCTTGAGAGGATCTGCAGTGAAGAATGGGAGAAACTCCCCAAATACAGGTGTGCCAAGCTTGTAGCGTCATACCCAAGAAGACTTGAGGCTGTAGTTGATGCCAAAGATATTTCAGTTTCTAATTTTGTATATATTTGCAAAAGAAATCAAAAAACCTGTTTTTGCTCTGTCATTATAGGGTATAGTGTCTAGATTGATTAGGGGGAAAAACTATTTAATACATTTTAGAATAAGGCTAAAACGTAACAAAATGTGGAAGATTCAAAGGGTCCGAATACTTTCCGAAATGCACTGTATGTATATAATGGTGTGTACAGACAGCATATAATGGTGTGTACAGACAGCAGTAGTTATATAGGATGAGCCTTGACTAGAATACAAATGCATATGAAGTGGGTAAAACAGTATGGAAGCATTATTAAACTGACCAGTGTTCAATGACTATGTACTGTACATGGGGCAGCAGTCTCTAAGGTGCAGGATAGAGTACCGGGTGATAGCCGGCTAGTAACAGTGACTAAGTTTCAGTTTCAGTGCAGGGTATTGGACTGATAACAGTCTGATGGCCTGTTGGTTGAAGCTGTGTTTCAGTCTCTCGGTCCCAGCTTTGATGCACCTCTACTGTCTCTGGCTTCTAGATGGTAGCGGGGTGAACAGTTTGTGGCTTGGGTGATACAGACTGACAGGATGCTCTCAATACTCTCAACTTTGGGGCGGCAGGTAGCCTAGTGGTTAGAGCGTTGGGCCAGTAACCGGAAGGTTTCTGGATAGAATCCCTGATCTGACAAGGAAAGAAATCTGTCATTCTGCCCCTGAACAAGGCAGTTAACCTACTGTTCCCCGGTAGGCTGTCATTGTAAATAATAATTTGTTCTTAACTGACATGCCTAGTTAAGGTTAAATATATAAATAAATACTTTTAAAAAATGGTGCATCTGTAGAAGTATGTGAGGGTCTTAGGGGACAAGCTGAATGTATTTAGTCTCTTGAGATTGGAGCTGTTGCACCTGTGAACCACACTGTCTGTTTGAATAGACAATTTTAGGTTGTCAGTGATGGGCATGTCGAGAAACATATAGCTTTTCACCCTCTCCACTGCAGCCCAGTCTGTCGATGGGGGTGTGCTGTCTCTGCTGTCTTCTGAAGTCCACGATTAGTTCCTTCGTTTTTGTTGACTTTGAGGGAGAGGTTATTTTACTGGCACCACATTGCCAGGGCTCTCACCCCCTCCCTGTAGAATGTCTCATTGCTGTTGGTAATCAGGCCTACCACTGTTGTGTTGTCAGCTAACTTGATGATTGAGTTGGTGACGTGTTTGGCCATGCAGTTATGGGTGAACAGGGAGTACAGGAGGGGGCTGAGCACAGACCCTTGTGGGGCCCCTGTGTTGACGATCAGCGTGGCGAGGTGTTGCTGCCTACCTTTGCCACCTGAGGTCGGCTCTTCAGAAAGTCCAAGACCCAGTTTCACAGGCGGGGTTCAAACCCATTGCCCCGAGCTTACTGATGAGCTTGGAGGACACTTTGGTGTTGAAGGCTGAGCTGTAGTCGATGAACAACATTCTTACATAGGTATTCCTCTTGTCCAGATGGGATAGGGCAGTGTGCAGTGCAATGGCGATTGCATCATCCGTGGATCTGTTTGGGCGGTATGCAAATTGTAGTGGGTGATTGTAGGTGATACGATCCTTAACTAGCCTCTCAAACCACTTTATGATGACAGAAGTGAGTGCTACACGGCAATAGTCATTTAGTTCAGTTACCTTCGCTTTCTTTGATACAGGAACAATGGTGGACATCTTAAGAAAGTGGAGACAATAGACTGGGATATGGAGAGATTGAATTAGAATTTGGCGGTATACCGTATACCAGGGTATTTGGAAATAGCCACAGGATGGTTTTTCAATACCTTTAATATCGTTGAAACTTTTAAAAGTTTTTCCCAATATATTTTAATATTTGTAGCTATTTATTAAGTAAATACCAGCTGTAGCGCTCCGGGTGTCGTGGGTGTGGAGTCAGACACAGGAGACAGAGAGTGCAATGCTGTGCTCTTTAATGCACAAACGCACCACAGGGTGCTCACAACAATAACGGCCCCAAACACGGGGGACGAAAAATGTACAACTGAAATACACGACCAGGAAACAAACACGTTCCTCTACATACAGAACCGAAGGTCACAATAATTAATCCCGCACAACAAACAGGCGGTCCGGCTGTCTAATAAAGCCCAACTAATCATTCACAAACAGGTGCTACCATTAAACATACAAGGAGGGGGAGGAAAGACAATCAGTGGCAGCTAATAGGCCGGTGACGACGACCGCCGAGCGCCACCCAACCGGGAAGGGAAGCCACCCTCGGTCGGACTCGTGACAGTACCCCCCCCCCCCACCGACGCGCGGCTCCCGCAGCACGCCGACACCGGCCTCGAGGTCGCCCCGGAGGACGAGGTGCAGGGCAATCCGGATGGAGGCGATGGAAATCCCTCAACATGGATTGATCCAAGATGTCCCCCACCGGTACCCAGCACCTCTCCTCTGGACCATACCCCTCCCAGTCCACGAGGTACTGCAGGCCCCTCACCTGGCGTCTTGAGTCCAGAATGGCACGTATCGTATACGCCGGGGACCCCTCGATGTCCAGAGGGGGGGGGACCTCCGGTATCTCACTGTCCTGCAGGGGACCAGCTACCACCGGCCTGAAGAGAGACACATGAAACGAGGGGTTAATACAATAATAGGAAGGGAGTTGTAATCGATAACACACCTCGTTTATTCTCCTCAGGACTTTAAAGGGACCTACACACTGCGGAACCAGCTTCAGGCAGGGTAAACGGAGGGGTAGAGCCAGACCCTGTCCCCCGGTACAAACACGGGGGCCTCACTGCGGTGGCGGTCAGCACTCCTCTTCTGCCGTCCACTCGCTTGTTTGTAGAGATTCTTGGACGGCCCTCCAGGTCTCCTTGGAGCGCTGTACCCATCCCTCCACCGCAGTTGCTTCGTTCTGGGTCGGATGCCATGGTGCCAGGACCGGCTGGTACCCCAACACACACTGAAAAGGGGACACGTTAGTAGAGGAGTGGCGCAGTGAGTTCTGGGCCATTTCAGCCCAGGGAATGTATCATGCCCACTCCCCTTGCCGATCCTGGCAATACGACCGCAGAAACCTACCCACCTCCTGGTTCACTCTCTCCACCTGCCCATTACTCTCGGGATGATAACCGGAGGTCAGGCTGACAGAGACCCCCAAACGTTCCATGAAGGCCCTCCATACGGCAGAAGAGGAGTGCTGACCGCCACCGCAGTGAGGCTCCCGTGTTTGTACCGGGGGACAGGGTCTGGCTCTACCCCTCCGTTTACCCTGCCTGAAGCTGGTTCCGCAGTGTGTAGGTCCCTTTAAAGTCCTGAGGAGAATAAACGAGGTGTGTTATCGATTACAACTCCCTTCCTATTATTGTATTAACCCCTCGTTTCATGTGTCTCTCTTCAGGCCGGTGGTAGCTGGTCCCCTGCAGGACGTGAATTGGGGGTCCTGATCAGAAACGATGTCCTCCGGCACCCCGTAGTGCCGAAAGACATGGGTGAATAATGCCTCTGCAGTCTGTAGGGCTGTAGGGTTACCGGGCAACGGGAGGAGACGGCAGGACTTAGAGAACTGATCCACAATCACTAGAACCGTGGTGTTCACCTGAGACGGCGGAAGATCGGTCAGGAAATCTACGGATAGATGTGACCATGGCCGTTGTGGAACGGGGAGGGGTTGTAACTTCCCTCTAGGAAGGTGCCTAGGAGCCTTACTCTGGGCGCACACGGAACAGGAGGAGTTACAACCCATCCCCGTTCCACAACGGCCATGGTCACATCTATCCGTAGATTTCCTGACCGATCTTCCGCTTAGTTGGGCTTTATTAGACAGCCGGCCCGGCCCGCCTGTTTGTTAAAGCCCAACTAATCATTCACAAACTGGTGCTACCAATAAACATACAAGGAGGGGGAGGAAAGACAATCAGTGGCAGCTAATAGGCCGGTGACGACGACCGCCGAGCGCCACCCGACCGGGAAGGGAAGCCACCCTCGTTCGGACTCGTGACACCAGCAGTCAACTTGTGCAATGCATTAGGAGATAAAGCAGATCACCTTTCTTATTTCACCTGTCACATTATTTTACATTATGAAGCTTAATTAGTTCCCTAGCCAGTCACATATTCGTTTGTAAATACACCACATGACCAAAAGTATGTGGAAACCTGCTTGTCGAACATCTCATTCCAAAATCATGGCCATTAATATGGAGTTTGTTCCCCCCTTTGCTGCTATAACAGCCTCCACTTGTCAGGACCCGGTTACGAACCCGGGTCTCCGGAGTGAGAAACAGTCACTAAATCAACTGAGCCACGAATAGTCAGCAGAACCCAGAAGATGAGGCAGACACAGCAGTACTTGAGACGGTGTATTTAATGAAGTAAAAAGTGAAGTTCTTCAGGAAAACATGTAACTCCACAACCTCAAAAGGAATTCCAAAAGAACAAAGGTAATCCTCCAAGACAAAAAGGTAAATCCACAAGGTGGAAGGTATAGCACAAAAAGCCTCAAAAGATACTCAAAAAAACAAACAAACAAGAACAAAAAAACAGAATTCCTCAAGAGAGTCCACCGGGATCAACAAGAGTACACAGAGTACTAGGGCTGGGTGCTAACATACAAACACAGAGCACAGAATTGAGGAAAACAAAGGGTTTAAATACAATCAGGGGAAACGAGGCACAGGTGCAAATAATAATGGGGATCAAGGGAAAACAAAAGGTCAAAAGGCACAATGGGGGCATCTAGTGACCAAAAACCGGAACAACCCTGGCCAAATCCTGACACCACTCTTCTCTGTTGCCACGAAACTGGAAGCAAAGAATTGTCTATAATGTCAGTGTATGCTGTAGCATTAAGATTTCCCTTCACTGGAACTAAAGGGCCTTGCCGGAACCATGAAAAAACACTGCCCCAGACCATTATTCCTCCTTCACCAAACTTTACAGTTGTCACTATGCATTGGGGCAGGTAGCGTTTTCCTGGTATCCGCCAAACTCAGATTCGTCCATCAGACTGCCAGATGGTAAAGTGCGATCCATCACTCCAGAAAATGCATTTCCACTGCTCCAGTTTGTCCAATGGCGGTGAGCTTTACACCACTCCAGCCGACACTTGGCATTGTGCATGGTGATCTTAGGCTTGTGTTCGGCTGCTCGGCCATATAAACCCATTTCATGAAGCTCCTGATGAACAGTTCTTGTGGTGACGTTGCTTCCAGAGGTAGATTGGAACTCTGTAATGAGTTTTGCAACTGTGGACAGACGATTTTTACGCACTACGTGCTTCAGCACTCGGCTGTCCCGTACTGTGAGCTTGTGTGGCCTACCACTTCCTGGCTGAGCCGTTGTGTCTCCTAGATTTGTCCATTTCACAATAACAGCACTTACAGTTGACTGGGGCAGCTCTAGCATGGCAGAATTAGACGGACTGGCTTGTTGGAAAGGTGGCATCCTATGGCAGTTCCATACTGAGCTCTGTTATGCAGGTGAATGAGGACCCAAAAGCGACTTGGCGAAAACAGAGTCTTTATTACAGCAAAGGAAATATGCAATACTCCTAGACAAAACGGAGCGGTAAACAAAGCATAAAAAACTAATTCCACTCGTAGTGACGAGGACAGACTGGAGACTCGACCATAAACTGTAGGTTGCCTCGGGAAGGCACCGACCGTAGCAGACTCAGACACCTGCTCACACGCAGCATCTGAGGGAAACACGACACGACAGGGCGAGACAAAGACACAGCACGGTGAACAATATACAAGGATCCGACAGGACAGAAACGGAAGACAAGGGGAGAAATAGGGACTCTAATCAGAGGGCAAGATACGGAACAGGTGTGAAAAGATTCGATGATTGATTAGGGGAATAGGAAGAGCTGGGAGCAGGAACGGAACGATAGAGAGAAGAGAGAGAGGGAGGGAGAGAGAAAAAAGGAACGAACCTAAAAGACCAGCAGGGGAAAACGAACAGAAGGGAAAGCAAAATGACAAGACAATATAAGACAAAACATGACAGTACCCCCCCACTCACCGAGCGCCTCCTGGCGCACTCGAGGAGGAATCCTGGCGGCAACGGAGGAAATCATCAATCAGCGAACGGTCCAGCACGTCCCGAGACGGAACCCAACTCCTCTCCTCAGGACCGTAACCCTCCCAAGCCACTAAGTATTGGTGACCCCGTCCCCGAGAACGCATGTCCATGATCCTACGTACCTTGTAAATAGGTGCGCTCTCGACAAGGACGGGGGGGGGGGACGAACGGGGGTGCGAAGAAAGGGCTTGACACAGGAGACATGGAAGACAGGATGGACGCGACGAAGATGTCGCGGAAGAAGCAGTCGCACAGCGACAGGATTGACGACCTGGGAGACACGGAACGGACCAATGAACCGCGGAGTCAACTTACGAGAAGCTGTCGTAAGGGAAGGTTGCGAGTGGAAAGCCACACTCTCTGGCCGCAACAATACCTAGGACTCTTAATCCTACGTTTATTGGCGGCTCTCACAGTCTGTGCCCTGTAACGGCAAAGTGCAGACCTCACCCTCCTCCAGGTGCGCTCACAACGTTGGACAAACGCTTGAGCGGAGGGAACGCTGGACTCGGCAAGCTGGGATGAGAACAGAGGAGGCTGGTAACCCAGACTACTCTGAAACGGAGATAACCCGGTAGCAGACGAAGGAAGCGAGTTGTGAGCGTATTCTGCCCAGGGAGCTGTTCTGCCCAAGACGCAGGGTTTCTAAAAGAAAGGCTGCGTAGTATGCGACCAATCGTCTGATTGGCCCTTTCTGCTTGACCGTTAGACTGGGGATGAAACCCGGAAGAGAGACTGACGGACGCACCAATCAAACGACAGAACTCCTTCCAAAACTGTGACGTGAATTGCGGACCTCTGTCTGAAACGGCGTCTAACGGGAGGCCATGAATTCTGAACACATTCTCGATGATGATTTGTGCCGTCTCCTTAGCGGAAGGAAGCTTAGCGAGGGAATGAAATGTGCCGCCTTAGAGAACCTATCGACAACCGTAAGAATCACAGTCTTCCCCGCAGACAAAGGCAGACCGGTAATGAAGTCTAAGGCGATGTGAGACCATGGTCGAGAAGGAATGGGAAGCGGTCTGAGACGACCGGCAGGAGGAGAGTTACCCGACTTAGTCTGCGCGCAGTCCGAACAAGCAGCCACGAAACGGCGCGTGTCACGCTCCTGAGTAGGCCACCAAAAGCGCTGGCGAATAGAAGCAAGAGTACCTCGAACGCCGGGATGACCAGCTAACTTGGCAGAGTGAGCCCACTGAAGAACAGCCAGACGAGTAGAAACAGGAACGAAAAGAAGGTTACTAGGACAAGCGCGCGGCGACGCAGTGTGCGTGAGTGCTTGCTTAACCTGTCTTTCAATTCCCCAGACTGTCAACCCGACAACACGCCCATAAGGAAGAATCCCTCGGGATCAGTAGAAGCCACAGAAGAACTAAAGAGGCGGGATAAGGCATCAGGCTTGGTGTTCTTACTACCCGGACGGTAAGAAATCACAAACTCGAAACGAGCGAAAAACAACGCCCAACGAGCTTGACGTGCATTAAGTCGTTTGGCAGAACGGATGTACTCAAGGTTCTTATGGTCTGTCCAAACGACAAAAGGAACGGTCGCCCCCTCCAACCACTGTCGCCATTCGCCTAGGGCTAAGCGGATGGCGAGCAGTTCGCGGTTACCCACATCATAGTTGCGTTCCGATGGCGACAGGCGATGAGAAAAATAAGCGCAAGGATGAACCTTCTCGTCAGACTGGAAGCGCTGGGATAGAATGGCTCCCACGCCTACCTCTGAAGCGTCAACCTCGACAATGAATTGTCTAGTGACGTCAGGAGTAACGAGGATAGGAGCGGACGTAAAACGTTCTTTGAGAAGATCAAAAGCTCCCTGGGTGGAACCGGACCACTTAAAACACGTCTTGACAGAAGTAAGAGCTGTGAGAGGGGCAGCAACTTGACCGAAATTACGAATGAAACGCCGATAGAAATTAGCGAAACCTAGAAAGCGCTGCAACTCGACACGTGACCTAGGAACGGGCCACTCACTGACAGCTTGGACCTTAGCGGGATCCATCTGAATGCCTTCAGCGGAAATAACAGAACCGAGAAAAGTAACGGAGGAGACATGAAAAGAGCACTTCTCAGCCTTCACGTAGAGACAATTCTCTAAAAGGCGCTGGAGTACACGTCGAACGTGCTGAACATGAATCTCGAGTGACGGTGAAAAAATCAGGATATCGTCAAGGTAGACAAAAACAAAGATGTTCAGCATGTCTCTCAGAACATCATTAACTAATGCCTGAAAAACAGCTGGCGCATTGGCGAGACCAAACGGCAGAACCCGGTACTCAAAATGCCCTAACGGAGTGTTAAACGCCGTTTTCCACTCGTCCCCCTCTCTGATGCGCACGAGATGGTAAGCGTTACGAAGGTCCAACTTAGTAAAGCACCTGGCTCCCTGCAGAATCTCGAAGGCTGATGACATAAGGGGAAGCGGATAACGATTCTTAACCGTTATGTCATTCAGCCCTCGATAATCCACGCAGGGGCGCAGAGTACCGTCCTTCTTCTTAACAAAAAAACCCCGCCCCGGCCGGAGAGGAAGAAGGCACTACGGTACCGGCGTCAAGAGACACAGACAAATAATCCTCGAGAGCCTTACGTTCGGGAGCCGACAGAGAGTATAGTCTACCCCGAGGAGGAGTGGTCCCCGGAAGGAGATCAATACTACAATCATACGACCGGTGAGGAGGAAGGGAGTTGGCTCGGGACCGACTGAAGACCGTGCGCAGATCATGATATTCCTCCGGCACTCCTGTCAAATCGCCAGGTTCCTCCTGAGAAGTGGGGACAGAAGAAACGGGAGGGATAGCAGACATTAAACACTTCACATGACAAGAAACGTTCCAGGATAGGATAGAATTACTAGACCAATTAATAGAAGGATTATGACATACTAGCCAGGGATGACCCAAAACAACAGGTGTAAACGGTGAATGGAAAATCAAAAAAGAAATAGTCTCACTGTGGTTACCAGATACTGTGAGAGTTAAAGGTAGTGTCTCAAATTTGATACTGGGAAGATGACTACCATCTAAGGCAAACATGGGCGTAGGCCTGTCTAACGGTCTGAAAGGAATGTTATGTTTCCGAACCCATGCTTCGTCCATGAAACAACCCTCAGCCCCAGAGTCAATCAAAGCACTGCATGTAGCACCCGAACCGGTCCAGCGTAGATGGACCGACATAGTAGTACAAGATCTAGAAGAAGGGACCTGAGTAGTAGCGCTCACCAGTAGCCCTCCGCTTACTGATGGACTCTGGCCTCTTACTGGACATGAATTAACAAAATGTCCAGCAACTCCGCAATAGAGGCACAGGCGGTTGGTGATCCTCCGTTCCCTCTCCTTATTCGAGATGCGAATCCCTCCCAGCTGCATGGGCTCAGTCTCAAAGCCAGAGGAGGGAGATGGTTGCGATGCGGAGCAGGGAAACACCGTTGATGCGAGCTCTCTTCCACGAGCCCGGTGACGAAGATCTACCCGTCGTTCTATGCGGATGGCGAGAGCAATCAAAGAATCCACATCTGATGGAACCTCCCGGGAGAGAATCTCATCCTTAACCACTGCGTGAGTCCCTCCAGAAAACGAGCGAGCAGCGCCGGCTCGTTCCACTCACTAGAGGCAGCAAGAGTGCGAAACTCAATGGAATAATCCGTTATGGACCGTTCACCTTGGCATAAGGAAGCCAGGGCCCTAGAAGCCTCCCCACCAAAAACTGAACGGTCAAAAACCCGAATCATCTCCTCTTTAAAGTTCTGGAATCTGTTAGAGCAATCAGCCCTTGCCTCCCAGATAGCTGTGCCCCATTCTCGAGCCCGGCCAGTAAGGAGTGAAATGACGTAAGCAACCCGAGCTCTCTCTCTAGAGTATGTGTGGGGTTGGAGAGAGAACACAATCTCACACTGCGTGAGAAAGGAGCGGCACTCAGTGGGCTGCCCGGAGTAGCAAGGTGGGTTATTAACCCTGGGTTCTGGAGGCTCGGCAGGCCAGGGAGTAACAGGTGGCACGAGACGTAGACTCTGGAACTGTCCAGAGAGGTCGGAAACCTGAGCGGCCAGGTTCTCCACGGCATGGCGAGCAGCAGACAATTCCTGCTCGTGTCTGCCGAGCATGGCTCCTTGGATCTCGACGGCAGTGTAACGAGCGTCTGAAGTCGCTGGGTCCATTCCTTGGTCGGTTCCTTCTGTCATGCAGGTGAAAGAGGACCCAAACGCGACTTAACAGAAACAGAGTTTATTAATGTTCAAACGGAATAACAGAAATCCTCTAGATTGTAGAGGGGAAAACAACTGGAGAAGCGGCCACAGACTGCAGGTCGCTTGTCGGGTAGGCGCAGGCCGTAGTCGACTGAGACACCTGCTCACACGCAGCGTCTGATGAAGGCACAAAACACGACAGGACAGGGTGATACACAATCACGGCAAAAACACGACAGGACAGGGCGAAACGCAATCACAGCATGGTGAATACAATACAAGGAACCGACGGAACAGGGACGGATCACAAAGGAATAAATAGGGACTCTAATCAGGGG
Source organism: Oncorhynchus gorbuscha (assembly GCF_021184085.1). Taxonomy (NCBI): domain Eukaryota; kingdom Metazoa; phylum Chordata; class Actinopteri; order Salmoniformes; family Salmonidae; genus Oncorhynchus; species Oncorhynchus gorbuscha. The sequence goes on from NC_060176.1 coordinate 46,547,451, forward strand.
AAAGGATCGGGAACAGGTGTGGGAAGACTAAATGATGATTAGGGGAATAGGAACAGCTGGGAGCAGGAACGGAACGACAGAGAGAAGAGAGAGCGAGAGAGTGAGAGAGGGAGGGGGAGAGAGAGGGATAGAACCAAACAAGACCAGCAGAGGGAAACGAATAGCATGGGGAGCACAGGGACAAGACATGACAATAAATGACAAACATGACACCCTCAGCCCCAGAGTCTATCAAGGCACTGCATGTAGCACCCGAACCGGTCCAGCGTAGATGGACCGACATAGAGTACAGGATCTTGATGGAGAGACCTGAGTAGTAGCGCTCACCAGTAGCCCTCCGATAATGAAATGACAAACATGACAAAGCCAGGGGAAACACCGTTAACGCGAGCTCCCCACGAGCTTGGTAGAAGCCTCCCTTTACCAAAAACTGAACGGGCCCTAGAAGCAAAAACCCGAATCATCTCCTCTTTAAAGTTCTGGTAATTGTTAGAACAATCAGCCCTTGCCTCCCAGATAGCTGTGCCCCACTCTCGAGCCCGGCCAGTAAGGAGTGATATGACGTAAGCAACCCGAGCTCTCTCTCTAGAGTATGTGTTGGGTTGGAGAGAGAACACAATATCACACTGGGTGAGAAAGGAGCGGCACTCCGTGGGCTGCCCGGAGTAACAAGGTGGGTTATTAACCCTAGGTTCCGGAGGCTCGGCAGTCCAGGAAGTAACAGGTGGCACGAGAGAGTATGTGTTGGGTTGAGAGAGAACGGGTGAAGACTCTGGAACTGTCCAGAGAGGTCGGAAACCTGAGCGGCCAGGTTCTCCACGGCATGACGAGCAGCAGACAATTCCTGCTCGTGTCTGCCGAGCATGGCTCCTTGGATCTCGACGGCAGTGTTACGAGCGTCTGTAGTCGCTGGGTCCATTCTTTGGTCGGATCCTTCTGTTATGCAGGTGAATGAGGACCCAAAAGCGACTTGGCGAAAACAGAGTCTTTATTCCAGCAAAGGAAATATGCAATACTCCTAGACAAAACGGAGCGGTAAACAAAGCATAAAAAACTAATTCCACTCGTAGTGACGAGGACAGACTGGAGACTCGACCATAAACTGTAGGTTGCCTCGGGAAGGCACCGACCGTAGCAGACTCAGACACCTGCTCACACGCAGCATCTGAGGGAAACACGACACGACAGGGCGAGACAAAGACACAGCACAGTGAACAATATACAAGGATCCGACAGGACAGAAACGGAAGACAAGGGGAGAAATAGGGACTCTAATCAGAGGGCAAGATACGGAACAGGTGTGAAAAGATTAGATGATTGATTAGGGGAATAGGAACAGCTGGGAGCAGGAACGGAACGATAGAGAGAAGAGAGAGAGGGAGGGAGAGAGAAAAAAGGGAACGAACCTAAAAAGACCAGCAGGGGGAAAACGAACAGAAGGGAAAGCAAAATGACAAGACAATATAAGACAAAACATGACATCTTCAGTAAGGGCATTCTACAGCCAGTGTTTGTCTATGGATATTGCATGGCTGTATGCTCAATTTTATTGTCAGCAATGGGTGGCAGCAACAGGTGTGGCTGAAATAGCCAAATTCAATAATGTGAAGGGGTGTCCATGTGTATAGTGCAGCTTAAATGGTCTTAGACAGGGCTTAGACTGTAGAGGGTTAACGTTAGGGATTGCACACCAACGGTTGTTGTCAAAGAGACACACCTCCCCTCTGCTTATCGGACAGAGCTGTCCTGTCCTGCCGATGTATAGAAAAACCAGCTAGATTTATATTTTCAATGTTCTTGTTCAGCCACAACTCTGAAACATAGGATATTAGAGTTCTTCAGATCACGTTGATAGGATAGTCTCGATCGGAGCTCGTCCAGTGATTGCACGTTCACCAATAGAACAGAGGGTAATGGTAACTTATCCACTCGCTGTTGCATTCTCGGTTAGATATCCCTATAGCGCCGGCTTCTCCGAGTGACCGGGATTTGGGCCTGGTCTGGGATGAGCAGTATGTCCCTCGCCTCCGATTCATCCAAATTGAGGTTAGTAATTACTCTTTTGAAGTCCAGAAGCTCTTTTCGGTCATATGAAACAATGGCCGAAACATTATGTAAAAAAAAAAAAAAAAGTTAGGATCAGTGCAAAAAACCTCACACAAAATAGCACAATTGGTCAGGAGACTGAAATGTCTGCCATCCTCTCTGGCGCCATTAAAGCAATTTCGTCATGCGTGTGCCATGCTTACAAGTGCCATGCTCTACCAACTGAGCTTCCAACTTTTACCAGACTCCATCCCTCTCTCTATTTTTTTATGTCCCTACCACTCACTTTCTCTTTTCACCCTACTTTTACTCTCCTCACCATCCCTCCCTCCCTCCCTCCCTCGCTCTCTCCCTCCCTGCCCTCCCTCTCTCTGTGGTGTTAATGTGGGAGTGATTGAGGAGGGCTGTGTGTGCGGGTTAACAGTGCTCCTCTCTACCTCTGATGCATGGTCTCTCTCTCTCTCGGACCTCCCAGCAGCCCCATTACTTGCTGATTAATTGGCCCTGTTTAAGTCAATAATGAATCTGTTAAAAAACAAAAGCTCCGGCAGGGAGGCGAGCAGGGGAGAAAGAGAGAGAAAAACTGGAGAAAGAGACAGAGAGAATAAAGGTGGAGTGGAGAGATGGAGAGAGAAACATTTCATTTGGAGGAAGGAAAATAGATGGGGATGATATAGGGTATTTCCATGTAAAATGACCCACGAGCACCAATGTGAAGTTCATAAGAGCATGTCAAATTGGGTGTCAAATGAAAGCTAAGAGTAAATTCTTCTGAGAAATGAAGCCATTTAAATATTTTCTACTATTTTCAATCCTGAAAAATGTTCAATATGCAAGGCTTTGATTTCTGGTCAGATGGAAAAGAGGTCTTAGATGTTGTGTAAGGTGTGGCAGGTAGCCTAGTGGTTAGAGCGCTGGGCCAGTAACCGAAAGGTTGGTTGATAGATCGAATCCCCAAGCTGACTAGGTGAAAATCTGTGGTTCTGCCCCTGAACAAGGCAGTTAACCCACTGTTCCTAGGCCATCATTGTAAATAAGAATTTGTTCTTAACTGACTTGCCTAGTTAAATAAAGGTTAAATCAAAAAGTCTTAAGTCTTAGTCTTATTGGAAATACACCAATACACGGATGCACTACTGGCTGTAAGCAAACTAGAGAAATGCGTTTGGAGCAATACTGGCGTATCCAAGGCTCAGCCAATCATTCCCATAACAACAGAATGCAGCATGCGACTGAAGAGACAACCAATATGCTAGTTACAGCATCAGCGAGTGCGCTGGACAGTAGAGAGTGGACAGGCAGTTTGCCAGTTACAGCAGTGTGTCCCCTGAAGGATAATGAAGAGGTAGGTGAGAGCCTGACCTCTGAGGCCCCTGACCTCTGAGGCAGGGTGAGAAGGTGATGAAGGTACTTCATGAGCTGTAACTGAAAAACAACTGGCATTTGGAAAGTTTGAGGTGCCTGAAAGAGATCAATTATGCCAACAAAGGGTGTCATGCTTTGCTGGCACATTGTAGAAGAGATGTCCACAGGCAGAAAGTGTACAATGTAATACTGTGCAGTGTAGCTGTGCAGTGTAGCTGCACATTATTACTTTTGTTGTGTTGAACTTGACAGTAACACTTGTGTGTGTGAGTGAGGGGCGATTATTTAATATTTTATATTATATATATATTTGATATATTTATATATATATATTTTGCACACATGTAGCCTTGTGCGCTTGATCGATGTCTACTATAGTGGCCACTATAATAGAGCAAAAATAGAATGCCTGTTTGTTTCATTCATTTCTACTTTAAGATGTTGTTTTCCCAAGTGCAATATGTAGATGAGTGTGGTCACAAGCGTTCTATTATAAAGGCTGTCATGGCTAACTGCAATATTAGTGTATTGTTTTCTTTCAAGACTTGAGTGTCATTTGCAGTAAAGTCTAGGCAACAAATAACATTGGATTGCTTTTTTTACGTTTTTAGCTGTGAGTTAGGTTCACATGAACCACTTTTTTATTTTACACACTGAGACTGATCATATAGATCATATTCTTTGTTGTTTAATTAGTTAACCTGCATTTCCCCCTAGCAGGGATTTTTTGCATGTTTCAGTGCAAAAAAAAAAAAAACGGTCACCCTTTTAGGCCCTCAGCAGTTTGCATTCCTGACCAATAATGGTGAAGACTCCTGCCAACTAATATCAACACATATTTAGTTTTGGAGAAATGCATTCTGTAAGTTTAAGAAGCATTGCCTTGTGCCTTGTAATTCCGGGTAACACTTTACTTGACACCCAGTGTCAACACTTATGACAGAGTCATAACCATGTCATAACAGCTGACACAACTTTTCAAAACCTGTCGTAATATGGTCATAACACTGTCATGAACCTGTTGTGACATAATTTATATTGCATTATTTTATGGCTGGTTATGATACCTACATACAGTAAGAGTTTGAAAACCCACAAAAGCTACCATGGTAGTTATTTTATGGGTGGTTATGACACCTACACAAGAGTGTCAAAACCCACAAAACCTACCACACAAGGCCAAACATTCCATTACACCATAGACTACTTGTCACAGTATGTTTATGTTATGTACATTTTATTTTTTAAATTGACTATATTAAATTATCATTGTAATTATGCACAAATTGATGTCAGACATGCACCTACCCCAATGCTCTGTAGCTGATAACTGGGATGAATGTGGGAGCAGATTTCAGGAGCAGGACCAGACACCCTCTTTTTGACTGATGACTGACAAGGGCATGTACGTGATTGGCTTTTCTGGTTTATATGATTATGATGGTCGTAATGCTTCTTGACAGTTTCAGAAAGTGTGTTTTCTGCAAGTTATTTAAAATATGATGGGAAAAAAACACGACTGTAAAAGACTGAATTACAACAACAACAAGGGACTGAAGACACAAACTTTAAAACGAAGGAAACTTCTTGGCAAGGAAAAAATAATACATGTGATTTTTAACACTCCTATGTAGGTGTCATAACCTGCCATAAAATAAAGCAATATATGTCACAACAGGTGTAAATATATGGGATGTGACAGTGTTATGACCATATTATGACAGGTTATGACACGTTATGTCAGCTGTTATGTTGAGTTGAGTTTATTTTATTTTTTACATGGACACATTAATCTTTGCTCAAATGCATGTAATGCCTGACAAAGTGAGGCCAAAGTGGGTTCTTGAATGACTTTTTTACTCATTGATCCATGGAGATAATTTATTTGACCACCAAGCCAAAACTTCTGGATTGACTGACATATCTTCAAGTAATGACATGTCTTAAAGTAATGATGGACCGTCGTTTCTCTTTGCTTATTTGAGCTGCTCTTGCCATCGTATGGACTTGATATTTGACCAAATAGGGCTATCTTCTGTATACCACCCCTACCTTGTCACAACACAACTGATTGGTTCAAACACATTAATAAGGAAAGAAATTCCACAAATTAACTTTTATCAAGGCACACCTGTTAATTGAAGTGCATTCCAGGTGACTACCTCATGAAGCTGATTGAGAGAATTCCAAGAGTGTGCAAAGCTGTCATCAAGGCAAAGGGTGGCTACTTTGAAGAATCAAAAATCCAAAATATATTTTGATTTGTTTAAAACTTTTTTGGTTACTACATGATTCCATATGTGTTATTTCATAGTTTTAATATCTTCACTATTATTCTACAATGTAAAAAATAAAGTAGGTGTGTCCAAACTTTTGCCTGGTACTCTATATATTTTTACTATAGTAAGTGGCTCTCTTCAGCTTAATTAAATAATGTCAAAAATCGAGATCGGGAGAGTGGGCATTAAGCTGTTTTTATGAATTGTATTTTTGATTTTATCAATTTAAACAAAAACTATCAATCGAATAACGCTCCACAATATGTCAAAGTGTAGGTCTAGGTCTTGTGCTTCCAATGACCCACTGGGCACAGACTTCAATTCAATGTATTCCACGTTGTTTCGATGTCATTTCGTTGAAATAATGTGGAAACAGTGTTTATTCAACCTGTGTGTGTGCCCAGTGAGGAGTGTTATTACATGGCCCTGCAGTGGATGGTTAGCGGTTTTATGGTGCATTCACATTTTATGGTACATCCACATCGTGAAAAATCCACTTGAATGGCCCTCCAACTGGTAATTACTCGTTAAATCAGCCATTAATCTCCCCTGAGACAGGGAGAATGGAAGCTTGCTGTGTGCAACAGGGAGGGGCAATTGAATGCAATGGTTCAGTTGTTAAAACATTTCTAGCCTTTCTATTTATAACATGTCAACAGGGTTGACGTGTTCTGCTCGGCGCGCTTAGTTTTTCACCACAAAACACCAGAAAATGACCAAAAAGAGTAAAACCAGCTCACCTGCTTTTACACTGTTTTGATTATTAGATGTCCAATGTTTCTTTTGAAAGAAGTATTTTTAAAGGATTAGGATCACCAGAACAAGAGGTCCGTTCACGTGACAGAGTTGACCTTAAAATGAGGGACCAAAGTAAATTAATCACTAATCCTGAAATAACTAATCATCTCCATAAATAACTTTGTCAAAGCAACAAAATAACTAGGGCTTTACAATGATGGTGAACACTTTGAATATTTTTTGAGGTTAGTGGGTTAACATCTTCCTAGAAGTCACAGAGGTTGCCGAATTTCAGCACTTTAGCAAGTCTTTATTCATATTGAATTGTCATGTTGTGGTTTGTATGTGTATGTTTTGTATTGTAAAAGTTTAGTTAAGTTTTGCTGTGGTAGCTGAAGTTTACAGTGTTGAGTCATCAACATACATAGACAGGCTTTACTCAGTGTCAGTGGCAGGTCATTAGTAAAGATTTTAAAAAAGCAAGGAGCCTAGACCGCTGCCGTGGGGAATGCCTGACTCTACCTGGATTATGCTAGAGATGCTTTCTGTTCTGTTAGACAGGTAACTCTTGATCCACAATATAGCAGGGGATGTAAACACATTCATTTTCGAGCAGCAGATTATGAGACGGATTGCCATGCCAGTTAATTTATTATGTTGTGTTCTGTCATGAAAGGTTAAGCTTGTACACTGCCATTTCTTCAGTCTTAATGAGACTAACATAAGTGCATGTGAGAATTAAAAACAGGTTCAGCCCCTCTTCCGACTCTTACTGACACCTACTATGATACCTACCAGCTACCCTCTTACTGTAAATTGCATCCTCACCAACTGAGCACCGACCAACATCGGACGTCCATGGACATTGAAATGTTGATGAAATTTGGTTAGTCCGCCCTGGCCGGACCAAATCTGAACCAATCATAGACATCTTTGTTTCACAAGTTTGGACATTACAGTACAGTAGAGAACAGTAGAGAAAATTACAGTAAAGACAAGTAGAGTACAGTACAGTGGAGCAGGGATTTTCAAACTTTTTTTGCCCAGGGACCCCTGTCCTGGCAAACTTGCGACCCAGACTTAAGTGTCTTTGAACGGGGTATGGTAGTAGGTGCCTGTCACGTTCTGACCGTTATTTCCTGTGTTTTGTATTTAGTTAGTATGGTCAGGGCGTGAGTTGGGTGGGCAGTCTATGTTTGTTTTTCTAGGTTTTGGGTATTTCTATGTTTCGGCCTAGTATGGTTCTCAATCAGAGGCAGGTGTCATTAGTTGTCTCTGATTGAGAATCATACTTAGGTAGCCTGGGTTTCACTGTGTGTTTGTGGGTGATTGTTCCTGTTTCTGTGTTTGCACCAGTTAGGACTGTTTTGAGTTTTCACATTTCTTGTTTTTTGTAGTCAGTTGTTTATGTGTACCTTAACGTATTAAAAAGAACCATGGACACTTACCACGCCGCATATTGGTCCTCTGATCCGTTTCGCCTCTCCTCTTCGGAAGAAGAGGAGGAAATTCATTACAGTGCCAGGCACACCGGTTTGTGTAAAGTACTGCAATGATGCTGTGTTTTTCACTCAACAGTTTCCCATGTGTATCAAGAATGGTCCAATACCCAAAGGACATGCAGCCAACTTGACAAAACTATGGGAAGGATTCAACATGAGCCAGCATCCCTGTGAAACGTTTTTGACGCCTTGTAGAGTCCATGCCTCGACAAATTGAAGCTGTTCTGAGGGGAAAAAGGGGAATGTGTTCCTAATGTTTTGTGCACTCAGTGTATATAAAATATTCCTTATTAAAGGGATAGTTTGAGATTTTGGCAATGAAGCCATTTATCTACTTCCCCAGAGTCGGATTAGTAGGAACAGCTAGAATGCTAACTGTTCCTGTAGACCTCCAGTCATTGTGCTAACCATTGGCTCATGAAACTACCTCTAACTTCCTTCATACTTGACGCAGACACATGAAAATGGTTTCCACAATGGTATTCTGTTGTTGCTAGGGTTGCACATTTTGGGGAATATTCAGAGGTGGAAACCTTCCATGGGAATTAAACAGGAATTCTGGGAATATATGGGAATTAACGGAAATATATGCAAATGAATATTAATAACATTTAAATGTAGATGTTTTTTGCATTGGATATATTTACCATATCATATGGAGACAGAGACATAAACATTCTACCTTATCATAAGTAGACATAATTGCAAATGATTAAATCATTCTAATAGAAATTTTAAAAACAATTTAGTTACGAATTGAACCTTAATTAAACGAGTTGACTCGTCACATCCCAAAAACGTTTTCAACATACATTTGTAAAATGATAGTCTAGAAACTAAAGCTTTGGTTGTCTTCCTCTCAGGCTTCCATGTCTTCTCCCTGGACCTCCTCAATGTCCACCTCTTGAACGTCAGACTCTGAGGACTCATCTTCACTGTCACTTTCCAACCTTGTTGAATATGGCTCATTGTCAGGTTCAAAATGCCTCAAATTTACCCGTATGGCCACCAATTTTTCAACCCTTGTATTGGTCAGCTTGTTGTTTGCTTTGGTGTGTGTGTTCCCAAACAAGGACCAGTTGCGCTTTGAGGCGGCTGATGTTGGTGGCATTTGGAGGATGATGGAGGAAACGGGAAAGAGCCTCAGATCCACAGTCCCTTCCAGCAGGTGGTGGCAGGTAGCCTAGTGGTTATAGTGTTGAACTAGTAACTGAAAGGTTACAAGATCGAACCCCTGAGATGACAAGGTAAACATTTGTCGTTCTACCCATGAACAAGGCAGTTAACCCACTGTTTCTAGGCTGTCATTGACAATAAGAATTTGTTCTTAACTGACTTGCCTAGTTAAATAAAATTAAAAGATGGCTGATGAGATATGTTGGCATGACTGCCATATTCCATCTCCATCCCAAAGCCCTTGCTTGGAAGTGTACTTTGCCAGACTGTGAATAACCTTGCCCTCATCTAGGCCAAGGTAGTGATGACCCCATAGGCCTTGTTGATCTCTGCACCAGACAGGATGCTCTTCCATACTTGGGGCCCAACATGTACAGTATGTTGTGACATGTATGGGCTTCAGGCAGAAGTCTTCATGCTTTTTGATGTATTTCAAAACTGCAGTTTCCTCTGCTTGGAGTAACAGTGAAGTGGGCAGGGCAGTAGGGATTTCTTCTCTTACATCTGCAAGCAGAGTCTGAACATCAGGCAGGATGGCATTGTCTCCCTCAATCCGTGCGATGGCTACTGCTATAGGTTTCAGGAGTTTCAGGCTGCTTACTACTCTCTCCCAAAATACATCATCCAGAAGGATCCTCTTGATGGGGCTGTCCATATCGGCAGACAGTGATATGATCATTTCTTGGAGAGACTCTTTCCCCTCCTTCCCCTCCAGTGTTGTCATCAAACATGATGACACCACCCCCCCCCCCCCCCAACGGGCGTTGCTGGGCAGCTTCAATGTGGTGCTCTTATTCTTTTCACTTTGACCCTTCACATTCCTAACCATTTCCTTGGCTCTCTTTTAGAATGTATCCATTGTTTTCAGTGCCATGATGTCCTTGAGGAGCAGAGTCAATGAATGAGCAGCACAGCCAATAGGTGTGATGTGAGGGTAGGACCACTTTAGACCAAGCAGCCTTCATGTTCGCAGCGTTGTCTGTCACCAGTGCAAATACCTTCTGTGGTCCAAGGTCATTGATGATTGCCTTCAGCTCATCTGCAATGTAGAGACCAGTGTATCTGTTGTCCCTTGTGTCTGTGCTCTTGTATAATACTGGTTGAGGGATGGAGATTATGTAGTTAATTATTCCTTGCCCACAAACATTCGACCACCCATCAGAGATGATTTCAATACAGTCTGCTTTCTCTATAATTTGCTTGACCTTCACTTGAACTCTGTTGAACTCTGCATCCAGCAAATTAGTAGTTAAAGCATGTCTGGTTGGAGGCGTGTATGCTGTGTGAAGAATATTCAGAAATCTCTTCCAATACACATTGCCTGTGAGCAACAGAGGTGAACCAATTGCATATACATCTTGAGTAAGACATTCATCAGCATTTCTCTGGCTACGTTCCTCCATTGAGTCCCAAAAAAATCGGATTTCAGGAGGACCATGAGCTGTTGCTATCGATAAGGTGTCTGAGTCATCATTTTCACCTCAAATAGAATTAGAGGGACTTTTGTCAGAGGTTGCTTGTTGTGAGCATTGAGGGAACTTTATGCACTTGGCCAGATGATTCTGCATCTTTGTTGCATTCTTCACATATGATTTTGCACGGTATTTGCAAATGTACACAGCTTTTCCTTACATATTAGCTGCAGTGAAATGTCTCCACATATCAGATATTGCCCGTATCTTTATCCTGTAAATATTAGAAAAAAATGAGCAAAAAAAAACAATACAATTCCATGTACAGATAAATAGTTAAGCAGTTAGATTAAACAACTCCTTTGTAAGATAAATGTTTTAAAATGAAACATGTATGGAAACGGGTGAATAAACACTCCTCAGTTAGCAAGCTCAAGCAAGCTAAAACCGACATAAAAAGCAAAATTAACTAGCAGAAATTGTTAACAAGTTAAAAATGATTTAAACTCACTTTGCTGTAAGCTACTATTTAAGGGTTAACAAAAAATAATGTACAGTGGGGAGAACAAGTATTTGATACACTGCCGATTTGGCAGGTTTTCCTACTTACAAAGCATGTAGAGGTCTGTAATTTTTATCATAGGTACACTTCAACTGTGAGAGACGGAATCTAAAAAAAAAAAAATCCAGAAAATCACACTGTATGATTTTTAAGTAATTAATTAGCATTTTATTGTATGACATAGGTATTTGATCACCTTCCAACCAGTAAGAATTCCGGCTCTCACAGACCTGTTAGTTTTTCTTTAAGAAGCCCTTCTGTTCTCCACTCATTACCTGTATTAATTGCACCTGTTTGAACTCGTTACCTGTATAAAAGACACCTGTCCACACACTCAATCAAACAGACTGACTCCAACCAGGACTAGAGAGCTGTGTAAGGACATCAGGGATAAAATTGTAGACCTGCACAAGGCTGGGATGGGCTACGGGACAATAGGCAAGCAGCTATGTGAGAAGGCAACAACTGTTGGCGCAATTATTAGAAAATGGAAGAAGTTCAAGATGACGGTCAATCACCGTCGGTCTGGGGCTCCATGCAAGATCTTACCTCATGGGGCATCAATGAGCATGAGGAAGGTGAGGGATCAGCCCAGAACTACACGGCAGGACCTGGTCAATGACCTGAAGAGAGTTGGGACCGCAGACTCAAAGAAAACCATTAGTAACACACTACGCCGTCATGGATTAAAATCCTGCGGCGCACACAAGGTCCCCCTGCTCAAGCCAGCGCATGTCCAGGCCCATCTGAAGTTTGCCTATGACCATCTGGATGATCCAGAGGAGGAATGGGAGAAGGTCATGTGGTCTGATGAGACAAACATTGAGCTTTTTGGTCTAAACTCCACTTGCCGTGTTTGGAGGAAGAAGAAGGATGAGTACAACCCCAAGAACACCATCCCAACCGTGAAGCATGGAGGTGGAAACATCATTCTTTGGGGATGCTTTTCTGCAAAGGGGACAGGACGACTGCACCGTATTGAGGGGAGGATGGATGGGGCCATGTATCGCGAGATCTTGGCCAACAACCTCCTTCCCTCAGTAAGAGCATTGAAGATGGGTCGTGGCTGGGTCTTCCAGTATGACAACGACCCGAAACACACAGCCAGGGCAACTATAAGGAGTGGCTCCGTAAGAGGCATCACGAGGTCCTGGAGTGGCCTAGCCAGTCTCCAGACCTGAACCCAATAGAAAATCTTTGGAGGGTGCTGAAAGTCCGTATTGCCCAGCGACAGCCCCGGAACCTGAAGGATCTGGCGAAGGTCTGTATGGAGGAGTGGGCCAAAATCCCTGCTGCAGTGTGTGCAAACCTGGTCAAGAACTACAGGAAACGTATGATCTCTGTAATTGCAAACAAAGGTTTCTGTACCAAATATTAAGTTCTGCTTTTCTGATATATCAAATACTTATGTCATGCAATAAAATGCAAATTAATTACTTAAAAATCATACAATGTGACTTTCTGGATTTTTGTTTTAGATTCCGTCTCTCACAGTTGCAGTGTACCTATGGTAAAAATTACAGACCTCTACATGCTTTGTAAGTAGAAAAAACGGCAAAATCGGCAGTGTATCAAATACTTGTTCTCCCCACTGTATGTCATATGAAATATATTCACCCCACCCTGTATTATAATCAAAACTTACCAGAAAGCATGTAGTCCTTGGCTCAGACGGTGTAGTGGTGTGGGCTCAATAGCATCTCATTAGTGTGCAAGATCTTGAGAATCAGCTGTACATGTGATGGAAGAGTGCACTGCACATGTGATGGAAGAATGTACTGTGCATGCAAAGGGTTGCAATTCCATTGAATTGGGGATAGTTTAACCAAAATATGCCACAAGACCTAGAATTGCCTTATGTGTATCCCACAAAAAAGGTTCACTGTTATAAGCTAACTTTTTGGATGAATTTAAGCAAAATTCCCCAAATTCCCGGGCTTAACTTAAATTCTGGAAATTTGCCGGAAATTCTCCAACCCTTTGCAACCCTAGTTGTAGCTATCGATTTTCACTTTGAAAAAATCCCCCAAAATATCCCCTCCCTTAGTACCTTTGCAAACCCCTGCAATAGAGCACACTAGAGTACAGTATAATGTTATGTACTGAACATATCTACTGTACTGAACTCTACTCTAGATTAGATTAGATTTGTATTTAGTCATATGCACATTGTCACATTGAAAATCCTGTGTAAATTATTCAAACTAGTCCTTGTGCGTTGAGTTGTACGGTTAGTTAAACTTTGGAGTCAATGGCTTTTGTTTTGCACACATTTGACCATGGATATACCCTATAGTGTATTCTCTCTGCAGGGACTGTGCTTTGAATATTTGTCCCTTTGTTTTGGCACCTGATAAATGCAATGGCTTAGGACTGTCATGAAAGCATACAGATATCCAGTACAATACAAAAGTTATGTATTTGACTTGTGAACTGCAATAATACAAGGATCTAGTAAGACTGGTGAACTACAAGGCCCTTACACAGAGTTAACCAGGCAGCCTTAGGGACTAGTAGTTCTGCCAGACAGTGCTTGAATCCCCTCGGCTTTTCTCTCATTATCTCTGTGCCCTGCCCTCTACCCCTCTACCCCCCAGCTCTAGACCATGATAGAGCCACGGACTCTATAAAGCCAGATTACAATGTAATTGGCAGAGACGTGCAGATCACTGTGCCAATCAAATAATGCCTCAGCTGCAATGTCAACACACACTTGGGCCGGGCTATGAAAGCAGCCCTTTATCTTTGTTATGGTTTGGGGCTGACATGTTTGACAGAGGCACATGTAAGTAGCAGTGTTATGACATATCTGAGCAAGTGCACGATGCAATGGGCCACCCTCAGCTGTGTTCTCATAGTCAGAGTTGACCTCAGAATGAATGAGGTATATGGTACATAGACATGGAGTACATTACTGTATACTGAAGAATTTACGTTCAACACCATTTTCAGATTTGCTAGTGTGTGTGTTGGGTCTAAGTGTGTATGACAGCAGTGTATGTGAGAAGGGTTGTATCTGTGTAAAGAGGTTGGTCCAATCAGCTTCACCTCCTGATATGGAGCTCCATTAGATAACATAGAGAGCACTGGCTCCTTCCGCCTAGCCAGATATGCCCACGTGCATGCACACACACACACACACACACACACACACACACACACACACACACACACACACACACACACACACACACACACACACACACACACACACACACACACACACACACACACACACACACACACACACACACACACACACACACACACACACACACACACACACACACACACACACACACACACACACACACACACACACGTAGGCCTGCAAACAAGCATTCACACATGCACACACATATGCGCCAACACACACAGACACACCAGCGACTGCTGGGTCGATGGGTATTTTTTCTCCAGAGAGAGGTTAATTTTCTAATTGGTTGAAACTGTCACCGTGCTTTTTAGATTGAAAGTGACAGCCTGTGCCTGAAGATAACACAGTGGACATTCAACTCACAGCAAGGTTCTCTTTTTTTGTTCTGGCATACACACACAGTCAACAGAAAGCTCCATACTGCTTGCAAAAACGAAGAAAAAACACACACATGCACGCAGGAACACACACACACATACACACACTATCCCTCTCCCTCAGCCTGTGCCAGAGTGGAGCTGTCACCACACACGAGTTGTACGCTTTGGCCTGAGGAAACATGAGGCAATTATAGTCATAAATAATAATGGGATTGGCTACATGACATGATGAGTGATGGGCCCTCTTAAAACTCATTTACATGACTTTGTGTAGAAATCATCTATCCTCTAATGTAATGCTAAGCAAATGAGCCTTTTTCAATATTGTTAAATTTATCGCAAGTCAACTGGCACCGGGCTGCAGTCTATAAATCATGTTAAAACACATGCCCCCAATGACAGCTAAATCAACATGAAGTAATTGCTTGGAAATGTGGAGGGCCTGAGCTGGCTGGACAAGAGGGGGAGGAGGGAGGGAAGGACAGCTTAGAGGGAGGAGAGGAGCTGTTTTTACCCAATTTGAACAGGTCTCTGGCAGTATATAATTTGACAAACAGACAGATATGCAGTGAGTGAACAGCAGAGGGGGTAAGAGGTGACTGGGCAGTGCTGCGGCCTCTACAGAGAGTATAACACACGCACGCACACACACAGGGCAGGTTCAGGACCGTTCATTGAATGGGTCCTTTTAAGTCTGTCAGCCGCTGTGAATGAGTAACTGAATGAGTATGTGTGTGGGTTTGAAGCTGTCAGCAGCGAGAGGTGCCAGTGTGTGTGTGTGTGTGTGCGTGTGCGCATGTGTGTGTGTGTGTGCGTGTGCGCATGTGTGTGTGTGTGTGTGTGCGTGTGCTTGTGTGTGTGTGTGTGTGCGTGTGCGTGTGCATGTGTGTGTGTGTAGTGGGCAAACACTGACCCGTCCATCAGTGTCTATTATCCTGACAGGGAGTGAGATTAATGACCACAGGGTCAGAGAGAGGCACACAGCCCCGCCCACATACCCCCCCTGAAGAAAGACATGTCAGAGTAGAGATGTAACAGAGATGGCAGATTTGTGTTGTCTTCACTCCAGCTTTTCCCCCACATATTAGATTTCTCTCAACATCACTAGCTACTTATGAACGTAGGACGAGTACAACAATAGAAGACGAGATGAGAAGGGGACTTAAGATTGTACAATTGTATTATAGTTAGCAAACATACTTTTGTACATCGTGCTGTAACGTACAATTTCCCTTATTTTAGTGCCCAAAAAACATAATACTTTCCATTTCTCTACTTTCTGGCAAAATCAATGACGAGACCTTCATGCTGCCCGTCTTTGCATGACTGAAGAAGGCAATGAGTTCCGTCGGGTCTTTTTAAAAATGACTTTTGGGGAAGAGAAACCTACTGCGCGATAGGGAAAGGGGGAGATAAGCCATGTGGGGAAATGGCTTTTTTTCACCCAATCGGTCCAACTTATCACCTCTAAAATGTAAATAAGAACTATAAAGAGTTTATATAATGTGTCATTACACACCTATTTGAAGGTTTGTGTCGAATTTGATTCGGAGTTTTAGGGCGGCGCTAAAGTAATCTTCAGACATTAACAGCGGCTGTCGCGGATTTTGAGAGTCATGTTGGCTTGCAGCGATAACGCAAAAAAATAATGAATGCATTCAGTTGTACAATTGACTAGGTATCCTCCCCTTACCTTCTCCCTGTTCCGTTCTTATTTTTAATCTGGCAGAGAAGCGCTACACCTGGTGGAGAGAGGCTGTACGACACAGAAAGTGTTGCATTATGCCTGCTGTACGTTACGTCATGACACGTCACAATTTAACGTACAGCTTAAACTTTTCTCCAATAATATCGGGCCAACATCGTGTCAATCAACGCTTGAATAGAAACGTAGTTCACACCCCAGATTTTGATGCACAGTCCGTTACAGTTCCATTAGTTTTCATTGCAGCCTCGTTTGAATGCAGCGGTTGCACAAATTTGTACGGAATGGGGTTAGACAACAGTAGCTGGATTATATCGCAGAAGACATAGATTGTACAAATGTATTAGTTAGATTGTATCTCAGAAGACATAGCTTGTACAATGATGTCGTACAAAAGTATGTAGCATGTCTAAACACTTCAGAGGACGAGTGGCCATAAGAGGGGGTAGGATTTCAGATGAGGGAACCTCATTTTCTTTCTCGCTCATTTGAACACTTGACGGGAACTTAGCTGGAAGCCAGTTGCTAACATCTCTGTTATTAATTACAAAGCTGCACGCCAATCTTTATTGCATTTGCATAACGACTGTGACTGCTGATAAGCAACGTATCAAGGCTAATACAGTACATTTAATTAAAATACCTCATTCAGACGAGTGGCTTCATTACTGCAACAGATGGGGAACATTAGAACCACCGCTTGTCATTCAACCACTTAAACGTCATACTGAAGTCTAATTTTTTTCTCCTAATAATAAAGGTGCCTCCCAAATGGTACCCTATTCCCTTTTATAGTGCACTACTTTCACCCCATCGGGCTTGGATCAGAAGTAGTGCACTATATAGAGAACTAGGTGCCATTTGGGACGTACGGTAGGTCAAGGGTGGGGGTCTTATTCAATTCCCTTCATCTACATGTTTAGATGGTTTCCAGGGATTAGTCCCCCAGCAGCGTGGTTGGTTGGTATTGATTAAATCGGAATGCAAAGCACACTTTGTTTTGGCCTGAAATGAAGAGCCTGAATTGGAGACACATATGTTTTGAGAAAACATCTCTCCTAGATGGGGGCCTCAGGTGGACTTACTGACTGACTGGATAATGTTCAAAGGGATGGACAGACAGATAGATGACTGGCTGACTGGATAAGGTTCAAACGGACGGCAAGACTGACCAACTGACTGACTGGATAATGTTCAAATGGACGGACAGACAGATAGATGACTGGCTGACTGGATAATGTTCAAATGAACAGACAGACAGATTGACTGACTGACTGACTGGATAATGTTCAAATGGACGGACAGACTGATAGATGGCTGGCTGACTGGATAATGTTCAAATGGACGGACAGACAGATAGATGACTGGCTGACTGGATAAGGTTCAAACGGACGGACAGACTGACCAACTGACGACTGACTGGATAATGTTCAAATGAACAGACAGACAGATTGACTGACTGACTGGATAATGTTCAAATGGACGGACAGACAGATAGATGGCTGGCTGACTGGATAAGGTTCAAATGGACGGACAGACTGACCAACTGACGACTGACTGGATAATGTTCAAATGAACAGACAGACAGATTGACTGACTGACTGGATAATGTTCAAATGGACAGACCGACAGACAGATAGACAGACTGATTGACTGACTGGATAATGTTCAAATGGAAGGATAGACAGTCAGACAGACATACTGACTGACAGAATGGGCAGGCTAGATCTGACTCTGACTATTATTCATCATAGCTCATTAAGTACGTAAACTGAGGTTGGCTTTACACTGAAACCCATCCACCCAGAGTAAATCACAGTATGGACAGACATGACAAGAAAACCTACTACAAGACAGACTGAGTCTTCACTGTAGACAACACACAGTCTGCAGAAACAGTGTGCAGACCGGCTGTACACATACGTCATGTACACATAGACATCGTACAGTTGCACACAGTTCCAGTTTTGGGTAGGCTGAGGGCCCATCCAGACCTACACTCTTAGAAAATATGGTTCCAAATGGATTCTTGGGCTGTCCCCATGGGAGAACCCTCTTTGGTTCCAGGTACCACCTTTAAAAAAAAGTAAAAGTGTAGGGGCAGGGCCATCTGCCCAGTGACTGCAGGTCTGAGTACTGCAGGTCTGAGTACACATCCTCCGTTCGCCCAGCTTCAGGCCCCAGGCCCCGTCCCCCTCAGCTGCACACAGAGAGATGTCACCAGGCGGTAGGGCATGGAGAGAGAGAGAGAGTGTGGGACATAATTATCTTCTGAGCGTCATGTCGTCATTCACCCGCACCCACCCGCAATTGCTAATAACCCGACTATAGTATGTGATGAAGAGAAAATCTGAGACCCGCACCCGACCTTAACCCGCAGATATAGAAAATGCGCTCTATAGTCAAATCTATAGCTCTATAGCGAATCTATTTTTTTTGATAGGCCTTTGTTTCAGCTTTTATGATGCTGATAAAGAAAGCACCATCACCATTACCTACGATGCCTAACCGTGCATTCATTCTCTCAAAGAAAGAAAGAATACTTCTCCCCTCCTGTTCCCGAGTCTAAATGTACATTTGGTGTATAATTGTACTGCAACAAATGCTTCATTCTGCAGGAGGTCTTGTTATGCTAGGCCACAACCAGTGTCCAGGTTTCAGTTCGGCTGCTGTTCCATGTAACCCATCTGAACAGTACAGTTCCCTTGACGTGCCGTTTTGAAGTCTTGTGACTGTCCAGTGTAGTGCCTCACAATATTCACATTTAAGACAGCCGGAGCTGCTATCACCCTCTTTTAACACTTCACCAAATCCTTCCCAAACATTAGACTACTTCAACTTCAACTCGCAGTGTTTAACAGCTTTTCTCTTAGGCTTCGGTTACACACTAACGGCAGATACAAACAATGAAAGAAAAGACCTCAATGTAGCCTATATGGTAGATATGAATTGTACAAGAATTTAACATTTATGGATTTTTTTGCATTGTTTCTCTTTATTCAACCCACCCGCCCTTCATCCACACAGTATTTCATGACCCTAAACCCGCCCCGCCCTGAGGATAGAACCTCGGGGACTGCGGTTATGAGTCAAACCATGCATCACTAACACACACTCAGACAGACGGCCACACGCACAGTTTTATACACATTGGGATGGGATGTGCGCACGTCGCAACACACACACACACACACACAAACACACACAAACTCCCCTCCTCCCCACACACACACACACGGTCAGAGCAAGCAGGCAGGAATTGAGGAGAGTGAGAGTGGACATGGCTCCCCTGGAGCCTGGCAGTGCTCTGGTCTCCTCTCCTCTCTAACTAGCGCTGAGGATGATGGGGCCCAATTAGCCATGCCCGGGTGCCGCCCGCCCGGCACTGTCACCACTAATCGGGCCACCGTCACCTCCCGTTGCTGCCGACAGGGTTGTCACGGCGACTCAGGAAAGGTCAGCGTTGCGCAATTAAAGCTCCCCCCGTCGGCTAGGGAAAGATAGAGAGGGAACGAGAGAGAGAGAGAGAGGACATGGCACAAGCTGTGACACACCGCCCTAATGTAATGGCTGCTACAGTGTTAACCAGGCTCATGATCAGAAGCCTGATAACCAACCCCCAACACACACACACACACACACACACACACACACACACACACACACACACACACACACACACACACACACACACACACACACACACACACACACACACACACACACACACACACACACACACACACACACACACACACACACACACACACACACACACACACCAAATCACTCTCCTGTCCTGTGACAAATCACTTGGACACAACGTAACAGCACTGAGTATGAAACAATCAAGGGGTTGTCTAGTGCTACAGTATAGAATCAGCTGCTGTGTACTACAATCACTGTGGAGTCTCAAATCTGACCTACATTGTCTGGATGACAAAGGAATGACAAAAGTCTGGAATGTAGAGCTTCAAAACAAACTTCCTTTCCTCTTATTTCTCACTGAACTCATTCTACGAACCCTCTCTGTATTCCTCTCCTTACAACCTATTCTGTTCTACAAAGCTTGCATGACTGCCAAAAACACCCCTATGTCCTTGTGCTCCCACCCACCCCATCCATCCTCACCCCACCTCACTCGACCTTGTCAGGCTCTCACCCCTTCACTCCCCTCCTTGCCCGGTCGGTCCTGCCCAGTCCCAGCCAGACTAATCTGTGCCATCAGCCCCTCCTCCCCCATCCATCAGCCTACTCACATTGTTTTGACGTCTAGTTAATTCTGGCCTGATGATTTATCAAACTCTTATTACGGCCCGCTGAAAGCCTCATTTATTTTCCTGATGTATGGTAATGATGGCTCCCTCTGCCGCCGTGCGGCCCTGAATCTTAACTCCTCTCTGGTTCTCTCTCTCTCTCTCTACCTCTTTTATCTTCTCCTCCATATCTTTTTACGGTCGCTCTGTTTCACTCAGTTGTGTTTCTTGCTTCATTTTGTGTTCTTTTTTTTTTTACACCCATCGCTCGCTCCATGATACTGTATGATATGAGGGGTGAATCTGTCATCCCACATTCTCTCAGGTTACTCATATCTGTCAGGTTATGGATGAGGCCTGCGACACCAGGACAATGTTGGAACGTGTCCAGCCACTAAGCAGTAATATCACTGTCCTTCGCCGTGTCCCAAATGACACCCTATTCCCTATTTAGTGCACTACCTTTGACCAGGACCTATAAGGATCTGGTCAAAAGTAGTGCACTGTAGGGAATACAGTGCCATTTGGGACGCAAGCCTGCTGACTTCTCGCAAACTTGATATTGACTTACCACATTAGCATATCAGCGTCACAAATCTCAAATGACTTTCCAGCTGACACAAAACAAAACAGTGTGTTTAATAATTCACAGTGTAGCAGGATCTGGGGGCATTAGCCGTCACTGAGATGCAATAAAAGCTTGTGAGAAATCAATAGCACCAGACAAATATCCATCCTTCTCCTCCAACTCCTCTAGTCTACATTCTTAATGCGTTTGGACTCATTAAAGTAAAAAAACGCACCCTTCTTGCGCAGAGGGTTGATGTCTTTATTTATTTATTTTATTTCACCTTGATTTAACCAGGTAGGCAAGTTGAGAACAAGTTCTCATTTACAATTGCGACCTGGCCAAGATAAAGCAAAGCAGTTTGACACATGTTCGACACATGGGGCGGCAGGGTAGCCTAGTGGTTAGAGTGTTGGACTAGTAACCGGAAGGTTGCAAGTTCGAATCCCCGAGCTGACAAGGTACAAATCTGTTGTTCTGCCCCTGAACAGGCAGTTAACCCACTGTTCCTAGGCCGTCATTGAAAATAAGAATTTGTTCTTAACTGACTTGCCTGGTTAAATAAAGGTAAAATAAAATAAAAAATAAATAACATACAACAACACAGTTACACATGGAGTAAAACAAACATACAGTAGAAAAATAAGTCTATATACAATGTGAGCAAATGAGGTGAGATAAGGGAGGTAAAGGCAAAAAAAAAGGCCATGCTGGCGAAGTAAATACAATCTAGCAATTAAAACACTAGAATGGTAGATTTGACAGTAGATGGGTGTGCAAAGTAGAAATACTGGGGTGCAAAGGAGCAAAATAAATAAATAAATACAGTAGTTTATGAGGGGGCTTGTGTTGTTTAGGCCTACTGTGTCATGATGTGTTGTGTAGGCCTACTGTGTTGTGTTGTGTAGGCCTACTTTGTCGTGTTGTTGTGTAGACCTACCATGTCGAGTTCTGTAGGCCTACCGTGTGGTGTTGGGTAGGACCTACTGTGTTCTGTTGAATAGAGCCCTAAGAGAAAGCAGACATGAATATATAACAGAGGGAGGGGAGGTCTGTATTGTGCCACCTCTCTCCCCCAGCCTCCCCTGTCTTCTCCCCCCCAGCCTCCCCTGTCCTCTCCCACCCAGCCTCCACTGCCCCCCCCTCCCCAGCCTCCCCTGTCCTCTCCCCTCCCTGCAGTCCCCTGCACTGCCAGCCCCAGGGGTCTTTAAATTGTTAAGGCCTATTGTGTCATGTTGTTAAGGCCTATTGTGTCGTGTTGTTAAGGCCTACTGTGTCATGTTGTTAAGGCCTACTGTGTCGTGTTGTTAAGGCCTACTGTGTCATGTTGTTAAGGCCTACTGTGTCGTGTTGTTAAGGCCTACTGTGTCATGTTGTTAAGGCCTACTGTGTCATGTTGTTAAGGCCTACTGTGTCGTGTTGTTAAGGTCTACTGTGTCGTGTTGTTAAGGCCTACTGTGTCGTGTTGTTAAGGCCTATTGTGCCTATATAACAGAGGGAGGGGAGGTCTGTATTGTGCCACCTCTCCCCCCAGCCTCCCATGTCCTCTCTCCCCCCAGCATTCCCCTGTCCTCTCCCCTCCCTGCAGTCCCCTGCACGACCAGCCCCAGGGGTCTTTAAATACTTTATTGGCCTGTAACATTACCTTAATGTCTCTGAGCATTTCATTCAGAAGGAACCTAATGTAGAGTGAAGGAAGCCATGTATTGCGGCTGCAGC
The DNA here is from genome assembly GCF_021184085.1 of Oncorhynchus gorbuscha. Taxonomy (NCBI): domain Eukaryota; kingdom Metazoa; phylum Chordata; class Actinopteri; order Salmoniformes; family Salmonidae; genus Oncorhynchus; species Oncorhynchus gorbuscha. The sequence continues at coordinate 46,570,316 of NC_060176.1, forward strand.
AATATGAAACACATGTGGGTCACTCGCTGTGTGCGCAGGTGTGTGTGTGTGTGAGACTCTTTTTTGAGAGTATGTTTTGCATGTGCATATGTCTGTTTGTTCTATGCATCGTGTGTATGTATGTACAGTATGCCTGTTGGTGCGATACTAGTTGTGTGTGTGTTTGTGAGTCCATCATGTTTAGAATCTGTGGTGATGCAAAAGGGGAACTGAGATCCTATTGGCAGACTTTTAGATGTGCCAACAACGCAGCAATACACATTTTAGTTGCACTGCTTCTACTCTAAGGGGAAAATACAAGGCAAAAATGGTTAATACCCATAGGGGCTGTGTAAAGCTCTCATGAATAAAAGTCACTCTCTCTCTCTCTCTCTCTCTCTCTCTCTCTCTCTCTCTCTCTCTCTCTCTCTCTCTCTCTCTCTCTCTCTCTCTCTCTCTCTCTCTCTCTCTCTCTCTCTCTCTCTCTCTCTCTATCCCCCCACTCTCTATATCCCTGTCCCCCTCTATGTCTCCCCCTAACTCCCTCTCCCTCCTCTCTCACTGTCTCTCTCCAGGTGAAGGGCATGTGCAGAGTTAAGGAGGTCAGACATTAGTGCTGTTATCTGATGAGTGCCACTGTGGAGTTGCGTTGTGTGTGTTTGTGTGTGCTGGGACAGGCCATCCATCAGCGGCTGTCTGCCTCGTCCCCTCCATTAGTCCTCCGTAACTGAGTGATGGCTGTGCCCGGCCGCCTTGCCATGCACCCATACATCACACACACACACACACACACACACACACACACACACACACACACACACACACACACACACACACACACACACACACACACACACACACACACACACACACACACACACACACACACACACACACACACACACACACACACACACACACACACACACACACACACAAACTCCATCTGTAAGGCCTACCCAGACACCTCACCATTGCAGAGGCCAGATCAATGCTGCCTGGGCATTGCATCATGTGTCACCACCACACCCTCTCTGTAATGATACTGTCTGTCCTCTGCTCATACACACGCGCGCACACACCACACACTCTGACATATTCACTCTGTACACATCTCTTATTAAATTATACCTGCTGCTCCACATGATAAAACTGGAGAGACAGAGTGAGGGGTAGAACACTCTCTTAATTGAATTAAGTAGGACATGTAAAATGGCCTCTCTTTGAATGAGTCCTGTGAGGACATATTCTTTTTTATACAACGGGTGGGTCTAATCCTGGATGCTGATTGGTTAAAATCACATTCCAGCCGGTGTCTATTCCACAGGTTACCACTGGCTAAAGCTATGACGTTGATCCTCTGCGCATCTCATCAGCCCAGCCAGGAAATGTATGACGTTGTTCTCCACTTTAAAAAGCATCTAGTCATTATCTCACATTTCTTTTAGACTTTGATTTTCAACAGTATAAACCTTGCTGTCTGTCTCTCGAACATTTGCAACATTGTTTCAATATTGAAATTCGATCGCCAGCTGTCCCATAGTAATGAACATGTCGGGAGTCAGGACGAGACAGACAGGCAGGCAGCCTTTCTCAGCCAGTCGAAATCATGAATCAGCTGGCGTCATTTGTATGGATATGTACACAGAAATGTCAATAGAAAACAGATCAAACGAAACGTGCAGCTTGTTTGCTGTTTTTCCCGCTTCAGTTTGAAGTGATTGTGTTCGCTGTGTCGTTGGCTAGCTCCTCTGAACAACAGTCTCCTGACTAGAGAGTACATTTTCTATGCCAGGCGGAATCACGCATCATTAGCTCATTGTTATGGATGTATCCAAATAAATGTAACTAGAAAACAGTTTAAACAAATGCAAATGCAGCTACTTTGCTGTTATTCTGGCTACACTGTTTAACGTGACTGTAAGTTAGCCGTAGTTGGCTAGCTAGCAAGCAAGGGATAAGAACGTTGCCAGCCAGTATGGCTATGGAACATTTATAACGAACTATTTGGGTCGCGTCGCTAGCAACCGAACTGATGGAACGAACGACCAGACGGCTTGGGTGGTAACCTTAGAGATGTGTTTCGGGACTATATCTCGTGGAAGGCTGAAACAGTATTACTAAATGAATCAAAACAACTTTTTTATTGAAAATATGTCAGTCATTATTTTAATGATTTGGTAACCTGTTGTACAAAGGTGATAATGCCCTCGAAGCCGGTGTTTTGGACGATATATCGGCACGTTTTGCCTTGACTTCGTCTCGGGCCTAACAACACCTGTGCCAACATATCCCCAAACACCCGCTTCTCGTGCATTATCACTTACTGTAACTAATTTCCTACTCAATGTTGCGTGAAAGCTTTATGCATCACCCAAGGTAATTTAGGTGTGTGTTTCCCTGCGTACTGGGGTTTGTGTGTGTGGGTGTGTGCGTGGGTGGGTGGGTGGGTGCGTGCATGTGTGCGTGTGTGTATGCATGTATGTGTGTGTGCTTGAGAGAGAGAAAGAGCAGCGGAGATACACAGTTCAGGCATGGTGGGGCCCTGGTGGTGACTTCATTAAAGAATATGTATTGTGCCATTAGGCAGCTGGGGGTCACCTTTGGTGTCTGAGCTGGCTACTGTGTAACACATGGGCCCGAAGAAAAACCAAGCACGGTATAAAATCCAATCAGTGAGCCCTCTCTCTCTCCCTCTCTTTCTCGCTCTTTCCCTCGCCCCTTCTCTCTTCTCCCTTCTCTCTTTTCCCCTTTCCCACTCCCTTCCCATACTAATCCATCGTTCAGACCTGTCCCTCGTTCTCTCGTTCTCCTCTCCTTGACCCAATTAAGAACTGGAGGCGTCTGCACTCTAACCTCTAAAATGATGTCACTCTCTGGCCACCTCATCAACAGCACCTCCATTTTTCACAGTAATGTATCGTCTCTTTCCATCTCTATTTCCCTCCCTCTCTCCCTTTACTTATTAATGCCGGTGAGCCAGACATCCATCCATCCATCTCTTGCCCTCCAATCCTCCCTCTCACCTTCCCGTCGTCCCCGCCCTCCTCCCCTCTCCCCTCTTCTCGTCTCTCCTCTCCTCTCTTCAGCTCTTTATTGCTCTATCAATCTCTTTGCCAGAAGATCAATATCAGCACGGCTGCCTTTCTTCTCTCCTCCCTCTCTCTCACCCTATTCTCCCCCCACCTGTCTCTCGCTCTCTCTCTCCACTTTATACCTCACCTAAGGAGAAACGCTACAGTATGTGTTTCTATTGTGTTGCTATCTTGATTCAGTGTTGTGGCTCAATATTTGTTGTCTGTGATATTATGTCGTGTATGTGCACTCCAGCATTTCAGCTTGTCATCACATAAGCACTAACATCTGCCTGATAAGTTTTTATGACAACACATTGTCAGTCTTTGCCGGATTATCATCCACTCAATATCCATAAATAGCCCCGTAGAACACGACACGACACAACAGGCCTAGCTACATGACAACAGTTACCAACGTGGCCCAAAACAATGGCATAACATCACCACCCGTGGTGCAGGCAGCCGATCTCTGCTCCACCACACACACACACACACACACACACACAAAGCACACACACACACACCACCACCTCCCAGCAGCTAACGGCATTACCAACACGTGACCCACATGACAACACAGCACGGCACGGAGCAGAGCAAGCAGACCGCCGTCCCTGCCAGCATTCCAATTACAGAGACATTAGCAGGCAGTGAGGGGCGGCTAATTTGACAAGCTGAAATGATGCCCATTCATATCCTTCTGCTCCAACAGCCATGGGTAAATATTTCCCCAAGCAGAGTATAAATAGAAGGGTAATATTTGAACAGCTGAGAGGAGAGAGGGAAGAGAGGAAGACAGAGGGACTAGGAGCGAAGAGCACGGGAGGTCGAGAGAGTGGTAGATAGATGTTAATCCACTAGCTATGTATACATGTGATACATATTCATAACGTGTCTGCGTCCTTATGAGACGAGAAGTTCAAGAGATTCAAGATCTACGGTATCTTGTTAGTACCAAACCTAATTCTGAACACGGTGTGTGGCCATTGCTGAAAGCACTAATTCATGTTTTGTCCCCTAACAATTCTGCAAACAGCATTTAACCTACTAAACAGCAGGGAGTTGACTATGATTCTCTGATATCATTGCTGGCTGAAGAGTGTTTATGGATATGTACCGTCGGAGTAGTATGTAGTAGTCTTCAATCACTCAAAATAAAAAAGTATAAATCAATCATTGCATTACAGTCTATTATTCCTGCTTGACATTCCTCAGACTATAAGACATAAACAAGTTGGAAGGCCCTATGCAGTGGGATGACATCATTGTTTCATTGTGCTGTCAATGTGATGGATGAGGGAGTGGAGGGAGTGGAGGGAGCAGAGAACAGTACGTAGCCTTTTGCTCACAGAGAAGGGAAAGAAGGGTGGGCTATCAACTGATCATAGTGAATGTAGATGATGTGTATATCACCTTGTTGGCTATCTAACTGGAAACTATGCAGTTGAAACAATTTAGCTACTTTTTTTAACCTGCGATTGGAGTTTGTCCTGCTGCTAACAACTTTCTCGTAGGTCTACTAACAAACAGTTGAATTAAACCCTTCCCTCTCCCTGACCGTGACCACATGCAACTCAAAAAGCAGCCACAGCAGCAGCAGGATGAGTGCAGTGTTCACTCGCATGGGGGTAGAGGAGTGTGGAGGGAAACATTTGAATATATTTGTTAGCCAATTATTTAAATGTAAAATAACAGGAGAGAAAAGAGACGAAAAGCAAAATAAAAAAATGTATTCATTATAAAATCCCACCAATCTGAAAGGGTTCGTTTCTCATAGGAAGGCAAACAGGCAGGCGCTCAGGCACCCCTAGACACTTCTTCACAGGATGACAGCTTCTCATCTGTCTTTGAGAGACAAGTGACAGAGAGATGGAGAGGGAGAGAGAGAGAAGAAGAAATAAGGAGAGGGAGACAGACAGACATAGCGAGCTGCCAAACTGGTGATGAGAGAGGATCAAAACAAGCTCACTTCAGTCCTCATTCACTGACCCAAACACACAAATACACAAGCTCAAACCACACACACACACACACACACACACACACACACACACACACACACACACACACACACACACACACACACACACACACACACACACACACACACACACACACACACACACACACACACACACACACACACACACACACACACACACACACACACACACACTACTGAAACCCTGAAACCCTGCACATGTTTCTTGACAGTTGCTGACCAGTAAGGAATTGGCCAGACAAGGGCTGAGAGAGGGAGGGAGAGAGAAGGTGATGAGATGAGGGAAGAGAGGGAGAGGGGGATGAGGGGCTGATGGAGACATTCTGGGCTTTCAGGCTGGTGTCAGGTGTCCTGACAGGTGATCAAATGATTGACAGTCTCATGGAGACACGGTAAGGGCCGGGCTTGTTCCCGTCGTGACAGGAATCTGTGGCTGATTGCTCAGCAGAGTGTTTCAGGGAAGACGGTCAGTGGACCAACCCACTGATATTTACTATCTATAGACACAGATATACACACACATACCTGCGCAAGCACATACACATGAGCAAGCATGCAAAAACACACACAACCAATCATCTGTTCTGGCTATGCTCCTGGGGCCCAATTCAGACATAGGAAATGTACGTTTTTCTTATGCAGGCCTTTCCTACACTGGTATTCAGACTTACGACCAGGCGTTGTTCCCTTGCAGGTGCTGAAACATTGTAATTCTGAAAACCCTCCGACTTGCAGGCCAAAATATTTTCTCTTGGAGTTTTCATTCAGTAGGGTTTTCAGTACATTTATCTAAGCTTAACTTGTATTTTCTCGTCAGACTCGAATATAGCCAGCAGCATACCACCCTGCATATCACTGCTGGCTTGCTTCTGAAGCTAAGCATGGTTGGTCCTGGTCAGTCCCTGGATGAGAGACGAGATGCTGCTGGAAGTGGTGTAGGAGGCACTCTTTTGTCTAGTCTTAAAAATATCCCAATTCCCTAGGGCAGTGATTGGGGACACTGTCCTGTCTAGGGTGCTGTCTTTCGGATGGGACGTTAAAAACAGGAGTCCTGGCTCTCTGAATTTTTAAAGATCCCATGGCATTTATTGTAAGAGTAGGTGTGTTAACCCCGATGTCCAATTCCAATCTGGCCCTCAAACCATCATGGTCACCTAATAATCCCCGGTTTACAATTGGCTCATTCATCCCCCTCCCCTGTAACTGTTCCCCAGGTTGTTGCTGTAAATGAGAATGTGTTCTCAGTCAACTTACCTGGTAAAATAACAAATATATATTTTAAATACGGAGAGAACGGTTCAGAATATTAGGGATCAATGAAAGAAGGCCATGGAGGCCTAAATACATGCATATTCATCTCCTTTCAGCACCAATTGGTGGATCAAAAATACTATTATCTTGTATATTATTTAGGGTTGTGAATAGTAATAAAAAAAGTTTAGAGTCTTTACCTGCTTAGGGCCTGATCCTGATTTACGCATGTTACAGTATTTGGTATTCAGACTTACCTTGTGGGCAGTGGAGTGCATTCATGGATGTCAAGAGAAGCTAGGATTCCCGCAAAAATGTACCAATAAAAAAAACATATTTTATCTTTCGTCTCACTGTGTTTCATAATTTTACTTCAATTAGCAAGAGGCTGAATGTGTTTTACAGAAGAAAGCATCCGAGTGATCAAAATAGCGCCCCTCTGTCTCTCTATGGGTAGGCCATCTATTTGATACTTTCTGGTCCAAATGAGTGTGACAATGTTTCCGTCCGTAGCACTGAAGGCAAGGGAAGCCAGCGAGCATCTGGCCTCCCTTGATTTCAAAAAAAGTTTTTAAAATGTGCCTATCAGCATTGAGCTAAACTGAGCGAGCTCAACTGTGAATGGTCCTGGCACACCAAAACAGAAAAAAGTGTCAAGGGAAGCCAGCTTGGATTTTGACGTCACTCATATCAAATCCCGTTGAGAGCATGCGTCACTGACAGAAAAACTAGAATTGTTGCGTCTCGTTGTGTTGTCCTCCGGTGGCTAGCTAGAGCTTCTTAGGGCTGAAATCCCGTTAACGGGATCGATATGACAACAGCAAGTGAAAGTGCAGGGCGCCAATTTCAAAACAACAGAAATCTCACAATTAAAATTCCTCAAACATACAAGTATCTTATACCATTTTAAAGGTAATCTTGTTGTTAATCCCACCACATTGTCCAATTTCAAATAACTCAATTTCCACAAACGATTATGTTAGGTCAGAGCCAAGTCACAGAAAAACACAGCCATTTTTCCAGCCAAAGAGAGGAGTCACAAAAATCAGAAATAGAGATAAAATTCATCACTAACCTTTGATGATCTACATCCGATGACACTCATAGGACTTCATGTCATACAATACATGTATGTTTTGTTTGATAAAGTTCATATTTATGTAAAAAAAAATCTCAGTATCCATTGGCGCGTTATGTTCTGTAGTTCCAAAAACATTCAGTGATTTTGCAGAGAGCCACAATTTACAGAAATACAGAAATAAATGTTGATGAAAATACAAGTGTTATACATGGAAATATAGAGAAACGTCTCCTTAATGCAACCACTGTGTCAGATTTCAAAAAAGCTTTACGGAAAAAGCAAACCATGCAATAATCTGAGTACGGCGCTCAGAGACCCAACAAGCCAAAAAGATATAGTGCAGTCAACAGAAGTCAGAAATAACATTATACATATTCACTTACCTTTGATGATCTTCATCAGAATGCACTCCCAGGAATCCCAGTTCCACAATAAATGTTTGATTTGTTCGATAATGTCCATCATTTATGTCCAAATAGCTACTTTTGTTAGCGCGTTTGGTAAACAAATAAAACCTCACGAAGTGCGTTCACTAGTTGCAGACGAAATGTCAAAAAGTTCCATTACAGTCCGTAGAAACATGTCAAACGATGTGTAGAATCAATCATTGGGATGTTTTTAACATAAATCTTCAATAATGTTCCAACTGGAGAATTCCTTTGTCTTCAGTAAAGCAAATGGAATGGGAGCTACCTCTCATGTGAATGCACGTGACCAGCTCATGGCTGCTGGCAGACCTCTGACTCATTCCCCTCTCACCCCTTTCATAGTAGAAGCCTCAAACAAGTTTCTAAAGACAGTTGACATCTAGTGGAAGTCTTAGGAAGTGCAACGTAATCAATATCCCACCGTATCGTCCAACCTCAGATTTCCCACTTCCTGGTTGGGTCTTTTCTCAGGTTTTGCCTGCCATATGAGTTCTGTTATACTCACAGACATCATTCAGACTTCAGAGTGTTTTCTATCCAAATATACTAATACTATGCATATATTTGCAACTGGGACTGAGGAGCAGGCAGTTTACTCGGGGCACTTCTGGGCACCTTATTCATCCAAACTACTAAATACTGCCCCCAGCCAAAAGAAGCTAGCTAGCTAAAATAGTCCCTTTCCTAAATTAGCCATGGATGGGATTTGGACTTGTGGTTTTACTTAATTCTCTGTACTGGCCAATAATTATAACGGGCATTCTGATCCAACCATTAACTCATACATTGTTGTGCCCCTGGCCTAAGAGGATGGAAGTTCAATATGTAGCTAGATGTAGAAGACTAATGTTAACTAGGTAACGTTGCCCATGAGTGGAAGTTAGGCTAGTGAGCAAGCATTTTAGCCAGGTAGCCTAGGACAACAAAAAATAAAAGTATGTACTGTATGACAGAGTGACAGACGGCTTCGTCAATATGAAAGAGAGGTGGATGGCATTGGCATTTCTCTACAAGTAGGGTGAGTCTTTTTTTTTTTTAGTTGCACAAATGTGCATGCACACACACACACGCACACGCACACGCACTCGCACTCGCACTCGCACACACACACACACACACACACACACACACACACACACACACACACACACACACACACACACACACACACACACACACACACACACACACACACACACACACACACACACACACACACACATATTAAGCTTAAGTTGATTGGACTAAATCGTTTTTATTTGCCCCTGTATTAGACTAAGCCAGTGCTTCTCAATTATTTTCTGTTATGCCCCACCTAGGAAGAAGTAAACATTTCGCGCCCCCCAACTCCCCACCGTGACTGTAAATAGTATAATTTGTCTATAAAATTGTGATAAGTACACCTCTGCATAACATTGTATCCTTATTAACATTAAAGGAGAGAAAAAAGAAGAAGAAAGAAATATAGATCAACTTACAACAAAGAATAACTTTATTAACATTGTTTTTAGTCTGTAACTGTCAGGATTTGGCCAGGGTTGTTCCGGTGTTTGGTCACTAGATGCCCCCATTGTGCTTTTTGACCTTTTGTTTTCCCTTGATCCCCATTATTATTTGCACCTGTGCCTCGTTTCCCCTGATTGTATTTAAACCCTTAGTACCAACAACAAGCCAACAGACGTCGTCATCCCGGGCCTACCCTGCGCCCCGGCCAGAGAGTCTGGCTCTCCACAAGAGACTTACCACTACGGGTGGAGTCTCGCAAGCTGTCCCAAAAATACATCGGTCCCTTTAAGGTTGCCAGGAGAGTTAACCCAGTTTCTTATTGCCTACACTTACCCAGATCCCTTAAGATTAATCCCACGTTTCACATTTCCTTATTAAAACCTGTTTTTTTCCCCCTTGTCCCGGCAGACAGACCTCCCCCTCCGCCTCGTGTCATTGGAGGCCAGCCGGCTTATACCGTCCATCGGATACTGGATTCCCGCCGGGTGCAGCGGTCCTGGCAGTATCTGGTGGACTGGGAAGGCTACGGTCCCGAGGAGCGCTCCTGGGTTCCTGCCAAAGACATACTGGACCCTGACCTCATTCGTCAGTTCAGGGCCCTCCACCCTGAGAGAGCTGGTAGGAACGTCAGGAGCCGTTCCTGGGGGGGGATTCTGTCAGGATTTGGCCAGGGTTGTTCCGGTTTTTGGTCACTAGATGCCCCCATTGTGCTTTTTGACCTTTTGTTTTCCCTTGATCCCCATTATTATTTGCACCTGTGCCTCGTTTCCCCTGATTGTATTTAAACCCTTAGTTTTCCTCAGTTCTTTGCTCTGTGTTTGTATGTTAGCACCCAGCCCTAGTAGTCTGTGAACTCTTGTGGATCCCGGTAGACTCTCTTGTGGAATTCTGTTTTTTTGTTCTTGTTTATTTATTTTTGAGTATCTTTTGAGGCTTTTTATGCTTTTCCTTCCACCTTGTGGATTTACCTTTTTTGTCTTGGAGGATTACCTTTGTTCTTGTGGAATTCCTTTTGAGGTTGTGGAGTTACATGTTTTCCTGAAGAACTTCACTTTTTACTTCATTAAATACACCGTCTCAAGTACTGCTGTGTCTGCCTCATCTTCTGGGTTCTGCCGACTATTCGTGGCTGAGTTGGTTAAGTGACTGTTTCTCACTCCAGAGACCCGGGTTCGTAACCGGGTCCTGACAGTAACAGAAAATACTTAAAGTGCATCAATTTGCCTGAAATGTAAAAAACAAAATTCAACCCTTATTTAAACTGTAAAAAAAATTGAGCATTTGATACTGAAAAATAAAATCTAATCAATAAATAATAATAAATTCAAATTGATCAGCAACATTAACTCAGGAGCACAATATATGAAACACTTTGACCTATAAAACAACAATGAATAAAACTATTTGTGCTGATTCCTCAAAATGAGGAAGTCAGGATTAATGGCTACAATGAGAACGTTTTACAGAGCACAGTTTTTCGAAGCGGGGTTTGAAGCATGATACTGCAACTCTCATCTCCTGCTCAATGTTTAGCTGGGACCTGTACTTATATATGCCATTTAGCAGACGCTTTTATCCAAAGCGACTTACAGTCGGTACTTGGTCGTCAGTGCAGCAACAGCAGAGGAGCCAGTCTCACAAAGATAAGATGTTGCAAAAGGAAGAAGAATGCCCATGGCCCTCTGCCCTAAGAGTGGATACTGCCTCTCTACACTCAGCCAGAATTCACTCAGTGTCTGTGATGTGAACCTCAGTCTCAATGTGGAGTCAGACGTCATATCAATGAACTGCTCCTCCTCTGCAGAGCTGAAACCAGTTGGAGCTGGTGCATTGAAAGGATCTCTCACCCAGTCATATTGGGAACTGGTCCTCCTCTGCAGAGCTGAAACCGGTTGGAGCTGGTGCATTGAAAGGATCTCTCACCCAGTCATATTGGGAACTGGTACTCCTCTGCAGAGCTGAAACCGGTTGGAGCTGGTGCATTGAAAGGATCTCTCACCTAGTCATATTGGGAACTGGTCCTCCTCTGCAGAGCTGAAACCAGTTGGAGCTGGTGCATTGAAAGGATCTCTCACCCAGTCATATTGGGAACTGGTACTCCTCTGCAGAGCTGAAACCAGTTGGAGCTGGTGCATTGAAAGGATCTCTCACCCAGTCATATTGGGAACTGGTACTCCTCTGCAGAGCTGAAACCGGTTGGAGCTGGTGCATTGAAAGGATCTCTCACCCAGTCATATTGGGAACTGGTCCTCCTCTGCAGAGCTGAAACCAGTTGGAGCTGGTGCATTGAAAGGATCTCTCACCCAGTCATATTGGGAACTGGTACTCCTCTGCAGAGCTGAAACCGGTTGGAGCTGGTGCATTGAAAGGATCTCTCACCCAGTCATATTGGGAACTGGTCCTCCTCTGCAGAGCTGAAACCAGTTGGAGCTGGTGCATTGAAAGGATCTCTCACCCAGTCATATTGGGAACTGGTACTCCTCTGCAGAGCTGAAACCGGTTGGAGCTGGTGCATTGAAAGGATCTCTCACCCAGTCATATTGGGAACTGGTCCTCCTCTGCAGAGCTGAAACCAGTTGGAGCTGGTGCATTGAAAGGATCTCTCACCTAGTCATATTGGGAACTGGTCCTCCTCTGCAGAGCTGAAACCAGTTGGAGCTGGTGCATTGAAAGGATCTCTCACCCAGTCATATTGGGAACTGTTTTCAGGGAAGTACTTTTTAAAGAATCCCATCAGTGATGAAATATGATCCTTAATATATGGAATCACTGAGGTGGCATCATAGTCAGTAGTGTCAACAAATTCATGCAGGATCTCGAATGAATCAGTATTTCCTTCATCAAGTCGCCTGCCCCACATTGCAAGCTTTCGAGTGAAAGAGCTGATCTTGTCTGTGACCTGAGGGAGGTGTTTATCTTTTTCCCTTGAAGCTGTAGATTTAGTTCATTTAGCTTTCCAAATATGTCACTCAGGTAGGCCAGTTTTGCCAGGAAGTTCTCATCACTAAATTTTTCTGCAAGATCATACTTGTGCTCCTGCTCCGAAAACATTCTTATCTGCTCTCTGAGCTCAAAAACTCGGGATAAGACTTTTCCTCGTGACAGCCACCTTGGTTCACTGTGAAACAGAACAGCTTGATGTTCAGCTCCCATCTCCTCACAGATAGCAAAGAAGACTCTTGTTTTTAGTTGTCTGGTCTTTATAAAATTGACTACACCTACAATGTCAGTCATAACCTCACTTAATTCAGAGGAAAGGTACCTTGATGCCAGTACTTCTCTGTGTATAACACAGTGTGTCCACTCAGCATTAGGTGAGGCCTTCTTGATGAGTGCCCAAAGTCATTTTCTCATCATTGCCATGGTCTGTGCACCATCATTGCAAACACCAATGCAGTTCTCCCACTTTAGCCCATTCTCAGTCAGGAAGCAGTCCAGCATTTTGAATAGCTCTTCAGCTGTGGCTCTGTCTCTGACATAAAGTATTTACAAAAAAGTAGATCCTCACACAGGGAGTTTGTCATGTCAAAACGTACATGAGCGATAAACAAACAGTCTTTGTTGCTGTCAGTTGCTTCATCGAACTGTAAGGCAAAACGTTTGTCTTTGAGTTTATCTACAAGCTGTTCTTTAAGATCGTTAGCAATGTCATTTATACGTCTGGCGACAGTATCATTGGACAGAGGGATAGTTTTTATTTTTGCAGCACATGCATCATCCAGCATGACAGAGACCATGTCTAATGCTGCAGGCAGTATCAACTCCTCTGCTGTGGAGTGGTTTTTTGTTGCACTGAGCAATTTGGTACCTCACCTAATATGATGCTAACAGTGCTCGCTGGTTTACTTAAGTAGCATTCACAAAGCGGGACGATTGTTGGCAATATTCGGCACGTTTTCGCTGAAAAAACTCAAGCGGCTTATCAGCGTGATTGGGGTGTAATGTCTTTAAGTGACGCCTTAATTTATTTGGCTTCATGCTGTCCGCTGCCAACATTTTTAGACACAGTAAACATACCGGTCTTTCCTCCTCTCCCACCGTAGTCACAGTAAAGCCAAGTGCTACATACACTTCGTCATATATCCTCGTCTCCCACCGTAGTCACAGTGAAGCCAAGCACTACATACACTTCGTCATATCTCCTCGTCTCCCACCGTAGTCACAGTGAAGCCAAGCGCTACATACGCTTCCTCATATTTCCTCGTCTCCCACCGTAGTCACAGTGAAGCCAAGCGCTACATACGCTTCGTCATATTTCCTCGTCTTAGCATTCGGGAGACTTACTTTTGTCTCATTATCTCCGTCTCTCTCCACCTTTCTTTTCATCCCTGTTAAATATTTTTCCATGGTGTCTCTTAAGGGTTTGTTATCTGCACTTCATGTCTCCTGCTCTATGCTGTGTGCTCTTGTTCGGTGCAAAAAAAACGACTCCCTGTGGCAAAAGAAAGCATGTTCCCTGGGGTCACACGCCCCCCCCCCATCGCTCCGAGCCCTCCAAGGGGGACGAGCCCCACTATTTGAGAAGGACTAAGCAGAGGTGATTTGATGATGTTGAAGTAGTGTAGGCAACTCCTATTTTCTTTGCGACTTGCTCTCTGTCGTTCTAAATCAATAGCTGTTTAGTGGTACGAAATTGTCGACAACATTAAATACGGTGAAGCTTTTAGTTAGAATTTAAGAAAATGGTGGTTTAATTAATTCTGTAAGGGCTATTTGACCAAGAAGGAGAGTGATGGAGTGCTGCATCAGACAACCTGGCCTCCACAATCACCCGACCTCAACCAAATTGAGATTGGTTGGGATGAGTCGGACCCGCAAAGTGAAGGAAAAGCAGCCAACAAATGCTCAACATATGTGGGAACTCCTTCAAGACTGTTCCAAGCATTCCAGGTGAAGCTGGTTGAGAGAATGCCAAGAGTGTGCAAAACTGTCATCAAAGCAAAGGGTGGCTACTTTGAAGAATTTCAAATATAAAATATATTTTGATTTGCTTAACACGTTTTTGGTTACTACATGATCCATATGTGTTATTTCATAGTTTTGATGTCTTCACTATTACTCTACAATGTAGTAAAAATGTATAGTAATGTATAGTATGTATAGTAAAATGTATAGTAAAAAATAAATAAGAACCCTGGAATGAGTACGTGTGTCCAAACTTTTGACTGGTACTGTATATATAAAATATGAATATCATACAGTGGATACATAAGCCTATTGTAAGGATCGACGCTGGACACAGGAAGCAGGTACAGGGAGAACATTTTACATAACGGACATGAAACAGTACAGGAACAACATCTGGACATCGGACAAAGTAACGGCATAAGTACAGACACAGGGACCAAACAGAGGAAACAGACAGATAAAGTGGAGGCAAACAAATAACGATAGAGTTCAGATAGTTCCAATGAGGCGCAGGTGCGCGTAACGAAGGGGACAGGTGTGCGTAATTGAGCGCAGGAGAGGGAGAACTGGAGCAGAAGTGACAGTACCCCCCCTCTAGGGGCGCCACACTGTTTCCCAACTGGGCGATCCTGACGGGCCAGCCCAACAAACCAGCAGAGGCGTGGGAGCCTGGTAAACCAGCTGAGGCATGGGAGCTTGACAATCCGGTTGAGGCATGAATGCCTGATTATCCCGCTGAGAGGTGGAAGCCGGATGAACCGGCTGAGGTGTGGGTGCCTGACGATCCGGTTGAGGCGTGAAAGCCTAATTGCTGGCATGATGTGGGGTGGGTGCCTGCCGAGCCCGCCGGGCAAGAAAAGCCTCTCGGGCCAGCTAGGGCATGGAAGCCTGACGAGCTCGCTGAGGCACACCCGGTTCCATCGAAAACGGCACCCGGACCCGACATCACCAACAACACCACAGGCCATCCTGATGCTTCCAATTGTGGTGTCTGCATTCTGTAAGGATCAACACTGGAGACAGGAAGCAGGTACAGGGAGAACATTTAATACATAATGGACATGAAACAGGATAGGAACAACGTCTGGATAGGGGACAGAGTAATGACATCAGTGCAGACACAGGGACCAAACAGAGGAAACAGACAGTTAAATAACGATAGACGTCAGGTGTGTCCAACGTGGCACAGGTGCGCGTAGCGAAGGGTACAGGTGTGCGTAATGATAGGCAGTCTGGCACCATCGAGAGAAGGAGAGGGAGAGCGGGAGCAGGTGTGACACCTATAGGTCTTTTCACACAATGCCCTCATACATTTAGTTCTCAAATCTCTGACAGCTGAACCATGAGGTGGACAATTATTGGTTTAGGAAAGTAGCCTAAACCCCCCCCCCCAAAGGAAATTGGCTACAAAGTTTTGCATATGCTACACATCAAAACACAAAGTATAGTGTTTTTAAGTACACAGTTTTCCACATTTTATTACGTTACAGCCTTATTCTAAAATTGATTAAATAGTCCTCCCCCCGACAATCTACACACGATACCACATAATGACAAAGCAAAAACTGGTTTTTAGAAATGTTTTGAAATATTAAAACACATTTACATAAGTATTCAGGCCCTTTACTCAGCACTTTGTTGAAGCACCTTTGGAAGCGATTACAGCCTCGAGTCTTCTTGGGTATGATGCTACAAGCTTGGCACAACTGTATTTGGGGAATGTTTCCTATTCTTTTCTGCAGATCCTCTCAAGCTCTGTCAGGTTGGATGGGGAGCGTCACTGCACAGCCATTTTCAGGTCTCTCCAGAGATATTCGACCGGGTTCAAGTCTGGGCTCTGGCTGGGCCACTCAAGGACATTCAGAGACTTGTCCCGAAGCCAATCCTGAATTATCTTGGCTGTGTGCTTAGGGTCTTTGTCCTGTTGGAAGATGAATCTTCGCCCCAGTCTGAGGTCTGAGTGTTCTGGAGTAGGTTTTCATCAAGGATATCTACTACATTCTCCATTCATCTTTCCCTCAATCCTGACTAGTCTCCTAGTCCCTGCTGCTGAAAAACATCTCCACCGCATGATTCAGCCACCACCATGCTTCACCGTAGGGATGGTGCCAGGTTTCCTCCAGACATGATGCTTGGCATTCAGGCCAAAGAGTTCGATCTTGGTTTCATCAGACCAGCAAATCTTGTTTCTCATGGCCAGAGAGTCTTTAGGTGCCTTTAGACAAACTCCAAGTGGGCTGTCATGTGCCTTTTACTGAGGAGTGGTTTCCGTCTGGCCATTAAGGCCTGATGGTGGAGTGCTGCGGAGATGGTTGTCCTTCTAGAAGGTTCTCCCATCTCCTCAGAGGAACTCTGGAGCTCTGTCAGAGTGACCATTGGGTTCTTGGTCACCCCCCTGACCAAGGCCCTTCTCCCCCGATTGCTCAGTTTGTCCTGGCGGCCAGCTCTAGCAAGAGTCTTCCATTTAAGAATGATGGAGGCAGCTGTTTTCTTGGAGACTTTTAATGCTGCAGAAATGTTTTGGTAGCCTTCCCCAGATCTGTGCTTTGACATAATCTTGTCTCGGAGCTCTACGGACAATTGCTTCAGCATGGTCTTTGCTCTGACATGCACTGCCAACTGTGGGACCTTATATGGATGTGTGTGTGCCTTTCCAAATCATGTCTAGTCAATTGAATTTACCACAGGTGGACTCTAATCAAGTTGTAGAAACATTTCAATGATGGTTAATAGAAACAGGATGCACAACTCTCATAGCAAAGGGTTTGAATATTCATGTAAATAAGGTATTTCTGTCTTTTACTTTTAATACATTTGTTAAAATGACAAAAAAGCTGTTTTCGCTTTGTCATTATGGGTGTATGGTGTGTAGATTGATGAGGAAAATAATAGTTATATCTATTTTAGAATACGGCTGTAACATAACTTGAAGTGGGAAAAGAGAAGGGGTTTGAATACTTTACGAAGGCACTGTATATAAAACAAATTAACTGACAAATAAAATCAATCTGTCAATCAATCCATTCTGTGCATCAACCAATTGATGAATGGAAAGAGACATCTGTTACAAAACATTAAAAAGTTTAAAGACATTCGGAGATTGTCAAGCCAAGCCTTCTATACTGGGTAAGCCTACATGCTGGGGAAGGATGTATTGTCTGTTTGTCGAGATTGACATAGTCTAGTCTGGGCATATAATCAAAACATTTGAGAAATTATAAATTAAGACACCATTCAATTGATGACCGAGGTCAGCCTGCAGGCACCCGGCCCACCTCAAGGAGTCACTAGAGCGCGATGAGCCAAGTAAAGCCCCCCCAACCAAACCCTCCCATAACCTAGACAAGCTGGGCCAATTGTGCACCGTCCTATGGGACTCCCGGTCACAGCCGGTTGTGACAGAGCCTAGGATCGAACCCAGATCTGTAGAGACGCCTCAAGCACTGACGACTGAAGTCAACCTGCAGGCGCCCTGCCTGCCACTGCGCCACTCGGGAAGCCAGAATGCTGTTATTTCTACCCCCACCAAAAAAAGTAGATGCTTTTTCAACATGGAACCAACAGGTTGCTTGACCTTATTCATTGTGCGTAAAGGTGTTGGTATTATGAAGGAATTAAGTCAAGGTCAGAATACGGTGTATCTGTAGACACACCTCTGCCACACCACACATATTTTAGAAGAGAAATTCCAGACAGAAAGGCAGAGCAGAGGTTATCCTCTACAGGATCGGGCAGTCTTGATACAATATTTTGAGCAGAAATGCAATGGTTCATTGAATCAATCTAAAACATTGCACATACACCATCTGGTGGCCAAAATCTAAATTGTGCCTAACCTGGAATATTACATTTTGGCCTTTCTCTTGCAATTCAAAAACACATGTTTTTTTCTTTGTATTATCTTTTACCAGATCTAATGTATTATATTCTCCTACATTCATTTCACATTTCCACAAACTTCAAAGTGTTTCCTTTCAAATGGTATCAAGAATATGCATATCCTTGCTTCAGGTCCTGAGCTACAGACAGTTAGATTTTAGTATGTCATTTTAGGCGAAAATTGAAAAGAAAGGGTCCAATCCTTATTATACAAATGTTAGCTGTCGGATAGAAATGATGCAAAGAGGATTGTAGGATAACTCTGACTGTGCATGTCTTAATGATACACTTTTCATGTTTAGAAGTATGTAAGTGTGTGTGCGTGCGTGCATGCGTGTGTGTGTGTGTGTGTGTGTGTATGTAAAGAGGGTTGATTCCTCCTGTCAGGTCAGTGACATGCTCCCTCCTCAAAGCCTGAAACACAGTCACAGTCACGCTCACTCAGCACCATTGGTGTAAAGTACTTAAGTAAAAATACTACTAGAGTACTAATTAACTTCTCTAGGGTAGGGGGCAGCATTGGAAATTTTGGATGAAAAGCATGCCCAAATTAAACTGCCTGCTACTCAGCCATAAATATGCATATAGAATAGAATATGCATGTAATTAGTGGATTTGGATAGAAAACACTCTGAAGTTTCTAAAACTGGTTGAATGATGTCTGTGAGTGTAACAGAACTCATATGGCAGGCAAAAACCTGAGAGAAAATCCAACCAGGAAGTGGGAAATCTGAGGTTTGTAGTTTTCCAACTCCTGGCCTATCGAATACACAGTGTCTATGGGGTCATATTGTACTTCCTAAGGCTGCCACTAGATGTCAACAGTGGGGACCAAGATGGCGTTGCTGTGAGAGGGAGTGTTTTCTCGCAATTTAAAGTAACATTGAGGGTTAGGTGGTTAACAGTCAAATATGGGCTATTAATTAATATTTTATGGACATGTGATAAGTTTAGAGATAGTTTTTGTCAAGTTGAATGGGAAGAACACGACAGAAAGACAAGAGTAGATGAAATATCCAAGTCTCACAGAAGACGGCTGACATGCTACCTAGCCACAACGAGAACCAGAGCAGCACGGAAACACAAGAAGCCAGGAACTCAAGCAAGAGAAAGAACAAAACTGACCAGGATGAAATCCTTGCAACCTCTTTACCTCAGATCCCAAGTAAAAATCCACTGGTGAAAAAAGTAAAAGAAGACATTTCCATGTCGGAACCTAGACATGGAAGGGACTGCAATCCAGTCCCTGTCTACTAAACAAGATGCCGCACTCTCCAAAGTGTCCTTCAAAGAAACATCAAAGAAGATCAATAATTTGTCAGACACTGTCACTTAACTACACACAATTGTGAGAGAGAACAAGGAAAAGATAACGTTCCTAGAAAATGAGTTGAAGAAAATACAATCCAAAAATAATGAGCTTTGTGAGAATGTAGCTGGACTTCAAAGGTACTCTCGCAGGTGGAATCGGAATAACCAAGGTGTAAAAGAGGTAGAGGGAGAGGATATTAGAGAAGTAGTCATTAGTATCCTGGGAAAAGTGGCTCTGTGCATCAAAGACAGGCTAAGAGACGTGATTGATGTGGTACATCGACTTGGGAAACGAGGATCTGATGGACCCCCTCGCAATATCATCTTGCGCTTAACTATGCACCATTACAGAGACATCATATGGAAAATGGCCAAGGGGAACAAGTTTCTGGACGAGAAGAAGCTCCGCATCAAAGAGGCGCTGATACTGCAGGATCAGGCTGCCAGAGAGAAACTGTGGCCGCTTATACAGAAGGCGCTACAAGAGGGAAAGAAGGCGGGGTTCAAGGTCCCACACGCGTTTATCGAAGGAAGAATGATTACTGGGTAACTCTGTTGACATTAACCAAATTGGAACTGTGAGTACTACCACGAGTACAGTTAATGTACTGCCACAATATAAATGTACCTTTCGAACTACAACTGATGAACACTTGCCAAAGAAAAGGAAGTAAATAGATGTGTTATTCTGTTAACCACCGCTACCTCAGCTGAGTGTAGTTTTCCATCGGAGTAATCCTCTCAAGGTTCACTGTTTGTTTTTATTGTTTTACTGTTCACATTAATAGTTGTTATCTAATTTGTGTTCTTTCTTATTTATTGCAGGAGTTCGTTTTCAGTTCACTCAATATCGTTAGTCTGAATGCTAGAGAATTTTTTTTTTTTTTTGAGAAATCCTACAAAAAGGAAAGCTTTATTTTTATACTGTAAACGCAGTAAAGCAGATTTTGTCCTTCTTCAGTAAACTCATTTGGGTGAAAGTGATTAGAAATTTTGGAAAGCACAATGGGGAGATGTGGCCCATTTCAGTCATGGATCAAATCACTCTCAAATCACTTTTGACACTTATTCACAAGTTTAAAGGTGACATTCTAGAATCCACATCTTCATACGATGGCAGATGAGTCATAGTAACTGTTAAACTTGACAATTCTATTTTTATAATCTGTAATGTATACGGACATAACTCACATGCTCCTAATAAGATCCTTTTTACCCAATTTACCAGGAAAGGATTTGAGCAACAAATACTCGGAGGCTTTTCTAATTATTTCAGGGGATTTTAATGAAACACCTGATGCACCTGCACCTCCTAGAACGAGTCAAAACCCTCAAAATAGTAACATTATCATTACATTGTGCAAGGATCTCTGTGTTGAGGATGCCTGGCATTATTTTAATCCGGATGCTAAGGGTTATACCTGGACCAACAAAACTATGTCACGTAAATCTAGAATAGATTTATTCCTAATTTCCCCCTTCTTGTTACAATTTGTTATAGATGTAGATCATCAGTTGGCTCCCTTTTCCGATCATCACTTGATTTCACTGGATTTACAAGCTACTAAAAAATCAAAAGGTACTTGAGGATATTGGAAATTTAACAACAAACTTCTTAAAGATACTGCTCTCATTGAAAACATCAAATCGTTAGCTATAGATATTTTAGTTGGGAATTCTTCAAATATAAAGTCAGGGTGGTAGCCATTAAACGCGCCATAGAGCTGATGCGATTAAAGAACCTTAGAGAAAAGGAGATGATGAGCAAGCTTGACAGTGTTCTGTGTTCAGGTCTTTACAACTAGAATTAGAACAGATTTACACGGATCTGGCAAAGGGCGCCTTTGTAAGGTCAAGAGCAAAATGGATTGAAGAGGGGGAAAGAAACACGAGTTACTTTTCTGCACTTGAAAATAAAATCTATAACTGCACTCAAAATTAACTATGTTTTATGCAAAGATCCCATTACAATATCATCATTTGTCAATTCCTTTTATGAAAACCTTTACAGCTCTCAATTTCAGGAAGATGGTTGTGAAAGCTACATTTGCCACATTCAGAATTATGCCCCTGTAATTGAGGATGATTTCCACTCAGTTTGCAATTCACCTGTCAATTGAAGAAATTAGAGGCTCTGAATTCAATGAAAAAAGGGAAATCACCTGGCCTGATGGCCTGTCAGTTGAATTCTATAGACAGTTTTGGGAGCTACTAGAAGACCCGATTTTCAATGTTTCAAGATTGCATTAAAAATGGGGAAATGATCTCCACTATGAAACTGGGCCTTATTTAATTCATTCCGAAGCCTGATAAAGACCCTTCTCTCATTGACAATTGGAGACCAATTACTTTATTAAATGTTGATTACAAATGGATTGCTCTGGTTTATGCCAAAAGATTAAAGAAAGGAATAGATACCATTATAAATGAGACTCAAACAGGATTTATGAAGAGCCGTCACATAAGCTCTAACATTCGTTTAGTCTTGGGCCTTATAGATTATTCAGATGCAATTGACTCAGATGCGGTCATCCTATTTTTGGATTTCTGTAAAGCCTTCGACACAATTGAACATGAATTTCTCTTTAAGTCTCTTAAACCTTTTGGATTTGGTGAAAATTGTATTAAAGTAATGTGCATGTTTTACAAAGATATACATAGTTCTGTGCTACTAAACCTTAATACTTCCAAAAGATTTAGTATCAACAGAAGTGTATGACAGGGATGCCCAATTTCGCCATTTTTATTCATTTTGGTTGTGGAACTTCTATCTATAGATATTCTGAATAATGCAAATGTATATGGCTTTAACCATTTTTAACAAAGAAATCCAAATCTCCCAACTGGCTGATGATTACTACTCTCTTCTTAAGAGACAAAGACCAGGTCGCCTATTGCCCTTATTGCTATAACTGCATTTTCTATTGCATCAGAATTATATTCCTGAAAGGTTACCTACAAAATTGGCTAGGTTTCACCAACAAGCTTTAATGGCCTGGAAAATATATTTCCTGCACAATTTTCCCCACATAGAGCTCTTTTGTGGAATAATTCAGACATAACTGTAAGGAATAAATCATTGTTCTACCCCAGCTGGCATGAGAGGAATATTGATTTTGTTCTTGATATTTTTGACAACAAGGGTAATATTCTCACATATGAACAATTTATAACATTGAAAGAGTTTCCAATACATTTCAGAGAGTTTATTTCTGTGATCAAAGCCATTCCCAGTGGTCTAACTACACTTATGAAAAGTCATCTTAATTTTGGGAATGATCACAAAGTTTATCCAAAACTCAGATTGGAAGGCGTGGGCTTACTTGAGAGATCGTGTTGTAATAAATATATAAGACAAATTCTTCATTCACAAAACCAACTTACACAGAGAGGAAAGTTTTTATGGAACATGCCTATTCTTGACTTTGTCTGGAAAAATGCATGGTTAACACCTTAAAAATACTGTATACCAAACAAAGTTAAGGAAGTGCACTTCAAAATTTTACATAAGATATATCCATGTAATTCTATGATTTCCAAATTTGTGGCTATGATGATATCTGTGTTTTCTGTGAAAAAGAAGGTGAGAATCTATCTCACTTGTTTATTTTTATATTATTTTATTGATATTTTTTGTATGTTTGAGTATTGTTAAAACCTGTTAAGTCTACCCCCTACTTTTTTGAACATTCTGTTAAGAATCACGCAACATTTCAGCGTCCTGCTACTCATGCCAGGAATATAGTATATGCATATGATTAGTATGTGTGGATAGAAAACACTCTGACGTTTCTAAAACTGGTTAAATCACGGCTGTGACTATAACATAACGTGTGTTTCATCGAAAAGCGCAAGAAAAACTGATCACCAAAATCTGGAAAATATATCAATGCGCCACTTGCAAGTATTGTCTATTGGAAAGCATATTACATGGGGCTGAGATTGCAAGTCCTACAGCTTCCACACGATGTCGCCAGTCTTGTCAATTGTCTGGGCTTTGTTTCTTGGTCAAACGAGTGAGGGAGAGCCCATTCCTTCTGGTCTCCGACAGGATGTTTTGGATGAGAAATCTCCGAACATGATTTCAAGACGTGGAGCTATTGAATACACATCGCCCCGTGATCAATTTGATAGATTATTAACGTTTACTAATACCTAAAGTTGGATTACAAAAGTATTTCGAAGTGTTTTGTGAAAGTTTATCGTCGACTTTTTTAATTTAAAAAAATGACGTTGCGTTTTAAAACTGTGTTTTTTCCTGGATCACACACTCTTCATAGATCGATATTTAGGGTATATATTGACCGGTTTAATCGAAAAAAAGACCCAATAGTGATGTTTATGGGACATCTAGGAGTGCCAACAAAGAAGATCATCAAAGGTAATGAATGTTTTATATTTTTCTGCGTTTTGTGTAGCGCCGGCTATGCTAATTATTTTGTTTACGTCCCCTTCAGGTATTTTGGGGTGTTGCATGCTATCAGATAATAGCTTCTCATGCTTTCGCCGAAAAGCATTTTAAAAATCTGACTTGTTTGGCTGGATTCACAACGAGTGTAGCCTTAATTCAGTACCCTGCATGTGTGTTTTAATGAACTTTTGAGTTTTAACGAGTGCTATTAGCATTTAGCGTAGCGCATTTGCATTTCCAGATGGCTAGATGGGAGGTTAATACCTGTGTCTGGTTTGTTAGACATGTTTGATGTAGCAATGTAAGTTGATTTTTGTATTATGAATTAAAAAAAATAAAACAAATAGATGTCAACAGTCGATGATTCTACTGTGAGGTGGGGGCGAATGAGAGGGGAATGAGTCAGAGATCTGCCAGAGAGCCACGAGCTCAGTCTTGCACGTTTGCGTAAGAGTTAGCTTGCGTTCCATTGCAATTCTACAGACAAAGGAATTCTCCGGTTGGAACATTATTGATGATTTATGTTAAAAACATCCTAAAGATTGTTTAACTATGTTTCTACGGACTGTAACGGAACTTTTAGACATTATCGAACAAAACAAACATTTATTGTGGAACTGGGATTCCTGGGAGTGCATTCTGATGAAGATCATCAAAGGTAAGTGAATATTTATAATGCTATTTCTGACTTCTGCTGACTACACAACATGGCGCATATCTGTTTGGGTTGTTTTGGTCTCTGAGCGCCGTACTCAGATTATTGCATGGTGTGCTTTTTCCGTAATTTAAAAAAAAAATCTGACACAGCGGTTGCATTAAGGAGAAGTGGATCTAAAATTCCATGCATGACTGTTGTATATTTTAGTGATGTTTATTATGAGTATTTCTGTAAATTGATGTGACTCTCTGCAAAATCACCGGATGTTTTGGAACTACTGAACATAACGCGCCAATGTAAAATCAGATTTTTGGATATAAATATGAACTTTACCAAACAAAACATACATGTATTGTGTAACATGAAGTCCTATGAGTGTCATCTGATGAAGATCGTCAAAGGACAGTGATTAATTTTATCTATATTTCTGCTTTTTGTGACTCCTCTCTTTGGCTGGAAAAATGGCTGTGTTTTTCTGTGACTTGGCTCTGACCTAACATAATCATTTGGTTTGCTTTCGTCGTAAAAAAAAAGCCTTTTTGAAATCGGACACTGTGGCTGGATTTACAACAAGTGTATCTTTAAAATGGTGTTAAATGCATGTATGTTTGATTAATTTTAATTATGGGATTTCTGTTGTTTTGAATTTGGCGCCCTGCTGTTTTACTGGCTGTTGACGAGGTGAGACGCTACCACGTACCCTAGAGATGTTAAGCAGTTTTTGGGAGTATTTGTACTTTACTTTACTATTTATATTTTACTTTTACTTCACTACATTCCTTGAAAATAATCTACCTTTTACTCCATATATTTTCATTGACACCCAAAAGTACATTTTGAATGCATAGCAGGACAGGACAAATTCACGCATGTATCAAGAGAACATCCCTGGTCATCCCTACTGCCTCTGATCTGGTGGATTCACTAAACACACATGCTTCGTTTGTAAATGATTGCTGAGAGTTAGAGTATGCCCCTAGCTATCCGTAAAAAAAAAAAACTAGAAAATGGTGTCGTCTGCTTTGCTTAATATATGAATTTGAAATGTTTTATACTTTTACATTTGATACTTAAGTATGTTTTAGCAATTCCATTTACTTTTGATATTTATATTTAAAACCAAATACTTTTAGACTTTTACTTAAGTACTATTTCACTGGGTAACTTTCCCTTTTACTTTAATAATTTTCTACTAAGGTATCTTTATTTTTACTCAAGTATGACAATTGGGTACTTTTTCCACCACTGCTCAGCACTGTGTCTATGTCCCAAAGGCTGAGGCTGTGGCAACCTATACCCAATCCTATATAGTGCACTGAATGAAAGAGAGATGGAGAAGGAAAGAGAGAGGGGGGGGGACTGATAAAGTGAAAGAGCCATAAAGAGGTGAGAGAAGAACAGCCTTATTCAGCTCTCTCACACAGAGGGCTCAACATACACATCCAACCAAGGAAGGAACACCTGCTAAAGGAGCACTCACTTCCCAGAAACACACACACACACACACACACACACACACACACACACACACACACACACACACACACACACACACACACACACACACACACACACACACACACACACACACACACACACACACACACACACACACACACACACACACACACACACACACACACACACACACACACACACACACACACACACACACACACACACACACACACACACAGTTGTATTAAAGTATTAAATCCCATACAGTAGGTCTACCTTTAATGTTCATTGTAGAGACAGATGAACACACGCACATTCACGTACACTCACACAAGAACACCCATAATCCTTGACAAATCACACACACACATAAAACAGACTCCATTCCTTAATTTCCATCCCTCTCCCTCCCTCTCGCCTGTCTCTCCTCCTTCCTCACAGTGTCAGACCGTGAAGACGTGGGTGGTGGGAGGGAGGGAGGAAAAGAGAGAGAGAATGAAGGGAAGAAAGAAAGACAGGAGCGTTTACATGTTCAATAGTTTCTTTGTGGCCTGAAAATCTCTCCCTCTCTCTCTCCCTCTTCCTCACTCCCACTCTCTCTCCCTCTTCCTCTCTCCCTCGCACTCTCTCTTTCCCGCTCCCTCGCTCTCTCTTTCTCTCCTTCCTTCCTCCCTCCCTCCCCCACTCTCCTCTACTCCCACACCACCCCTCCCTCTCTCTCCCCCCATCCCTTTATTCCTCTGCCAGCGACCCCCTCACCTCGTGGAGCATTAATAGTCTACTGGTAATAAATCAAGGTTGACACCCAGCCCGGCTCGGCCGCTCGCAGCCTTGATTAAAATCGTTTGTTTAAATCCGCATATTTTCTACTCCTGCCATAACTTTGTGACATGCCTGACACAGAGAGCTGAGAAGTTGCTTCATGGGTAATTGCTCCGGAGTTGGATGCATCTGCACTTTTCTTTAGGTTCTCGTTCTCTTTGTTTCATTGGGGTTTCTTCTTGGGATAGTGTCGGAGCAGTGTTTTGGGGGAATACATCGGTTGGATCTTTAGTATTTGATCACAGGTGGGACTGTGTTATTACTCCCTCAGACACCATGTGTGTCTTGTACTTATACTGGTATCAGTTGTGGTATCAAAGCTGGTACTTGTAAAACAGTTGTGGACAGTTATCACCACCACAATGATATCATAATCCACATACAATGCCTTCAGAAAGTATTCATACTCCTTGACCTATTCCACATTTTGTTTTACAGCCTTTCAAAATTGATTACATAAAAAAAATGTGCTCACCCATCTACACACAATACTCCATGATGACAAAGTGAAAACATGTTTTTAGAAATGTTTGTAAATCTGTTGAAAATGAAATACAGAAATATAACAGAAATAAAGAAATATAACATTTACAAAAGTATTCACACCCCTGAGACAATAGTTTGTACAGCGGTACTCAGTAATGGGTTGTGTTGGATTTCCCCCCAAAATAACACGTTGTATTTAGGACAAAAAGTGAATTACTTTACCACATTTTTTGCAGTAGTACTTTAGTGCCTTGTTGCAAACAGGATCCTTATTTTCACTCTGTCAATTAGGTTAGTATTTTGGAGTAACTACAATGTTGTTGATCCATCCTCAGTTTTCTCCTGTCACAGCCATTAAACTCTGTAACTGTTTTAAAGTCATCATTGCCCTCATGATGAAATCCCTGAGCAATTTCCTTCCTCTGCCGCAACTGAAGGACGCTTGTATCTTTTGTTACGGATCCCTCTGGAACTTTCATTGCGTACACCTGGCCCCTATTCCCATTGATTGTATTTATATATGTGCCCTTTGTTCACCATTGTCCGGACAATTATTGTTACTATGTCCATTATTGCGTGTAAGTACCTGTACTGTGTGTTTTGGACTTTAGTGCCTTTGTGGATTGCGCAGATGACTACGGGTCTCTTCACGTGCGATAATCATTGTGCGCTAGTGTTATTTATTCTATGTACTCCTCGCTTTTTGTTTGGGTTTCAAACCTGTGTTTTTGTTACGTGTTTGTTTGGTCTTCGTCCCCGTGCCTTTACATGGCACGCCGTAATTCGGGGCATAGTGAAAAAAAAAAACGATTACGCATTCCTGTGCCTGTCTCCCGAATAATTTATATCAGCTTGTAGCGACTGGGTGTATTGATACACCATCCAAAGTGTAATTAATAACACCATGCTCAAAGGGATATTCAATGTCTGCTTTTTTTTTGTTTTACCATCTACCAATAGGTACCCTTTGTGAGGCATTGGAAAACCTCCCTGGTCTTTGTGGTTGAATATGTGTTTGAAATTCCCTGCTTGACTGAGGGACCTTCAGATAATTGCATGTGTGGGGTACAGAGATGAGGCAGTCATTACAAAATCATGTTAAACCCTATTACTGCACACAGTCCATGCAAGCACATTTTTACTCCTGATTTTATTTAAGCACGTCCACCCTATACCCAGCACGTCCAGCATACCCAACACATCCAGCGCACCCCAGCACGTCCAGCGCACCTCAGGGTGTCCAGCGCACCCCAGCACGTCCAGCACACCTCAGGGTGTCCAGCGTACCCAGCACATCCAGCGCACCCCAGCACGTCCAGCACACCTCAGGGTGTCCAGCATACCCAACACATCCAGCGCACCCAGCGCACCCCAGCACGTCCAGCGCACCTCAGCACTCAGGCACTCCAGCCTATCCACACAGTACATCAAGGACAGTTGAAATCATATTGTTTAAAATGTCAGTTTTGAATTGACTCTACTGGAGTTATCTTAACCTTTAAAATAATTTGTGTTGATAACTGGAGTTGATTGGAACAGAGTACTACTTTTTACTCCATTAAGAGTAACCAGAGACAGTGAGTTAAATCTATGACAGGGGCCTTATTGCCATATTTCCCAGCATGATCTGTTGTAGGTTGATAATTTTTCATAATAAAAATGTATAATTTTTCATATCTATGTTTTCACATGTACAGTACATTGATTGTTTTTGATCTTATACTATACAAAGATCATTAATAAGTAGGATACATTTTTCCAAACTAATCCAATATGTAAGTGGTTGGATTTATTGCAACCGTTACTGAAATGGTAGATCCAGTTGATGTGATGTAAGTAGCCTCCAATAATAATATCTTCCTCCCTACTAGTGATGGGAGGTTCGGTTCTTTTTACTAACTTGAATCTTTTCGACTCGTTCGTTCAAAAGAACAAATTATTCAACTCGTTTTGTTAGTCATTAATTCCCCTCCCCCAGGGCACGCGGGACCCCCTACCGGTGAACGATGAGCTGGAATGATTCTACAAGCCTCACGGTCACATCGTATTCATCATACAGTAGCGGGCGTATTGGAGCTGTCATTTGTGACTGAAACTTGTAAAAGTCTACCTTAATGTACTTTAAAGAGATTATCCTGTACTTTTGTCTACTTTTTAACCAGTAGTTCTGAAGTAGCATTCACGAGACAAAAGTGATCCCTGAAAATTGCTAGGGGGCTGGCCCACATGGGGGGAAATGTAGGGAAAATGGTATGGCACAGCTGCAAGAAAACTGTTTCAAAATAGAAAACTGCTTCAAAATAGGGATTTTGTGGCTAATTGAGTTAAAACAGTAATTCTGCTCATAGATTATACATGTATGAACTACACATTGACACATCCAGCCCAAAGCGGGAGGTTTAAAAAATACTTTCTTAGTCCCCAAAGTAGGCCACATTTTGTTGATTTCTTGGCATGAAAATAAGATTATATCTTGATACATTAGAAACGAGGTCTAAATTGTGAACGACTCTTGATAAGCACAATATCGTTTGAGAACTGCAGCCCCCCAACTATTCGAGTTTGAGTTTGTTGAGCCGAGGCTGTGTATGTTTTGCTTCTACAAAGCTGTGTTCAACACAACATTCAACAATCAATTAATTACATTAAATCTTGCATCATGCAATCAATGATCAGGTTTAAACATGTATTTGTCTTTATGATCTATTTTCCAGCTCAAATATATGACAGACAGTTGTTGGTCGGAGCAAATCTCTCGAGCCACTGAGTCGTAGAAGTGTGTATCAATCCTGCTGTAGGACACAATGAGTAACTTGGCTATATTCAGTTGAGGTCGGAAGTTTGCATACACTTAGGTTGGAGTCATTAAAACTTGTTTTTCAACCACTCCACAAATGTCTTGTTAACAAACTATAGTTTTGGCAAGTCGGTTAGGACATCTACTTTGTGCATGACACAAGTCATTTTTCCAACAATTGTTTACAGACAGATTATTTCACTTATAATTCACTATATCACAATTCCAGTGGGTCAGAAGTTTACATACACTAAGTTGACTGTGCCTTTAAACAGCTTGGAAAATTCCAGAAAATGATGTCATGGATTTAGAAGCGTCTGGTAAGATAATTGACATAATTTGAGTCAATTGGAGGTGTACCTGTGGAAGGCCTACCTTCAAACTCAGTGCCCCTTTGCTTGACATCATGGTAAAATCAAAAGAAATCAGCTAAGACCTCAAAAAATAAATTGTAGGCATCCACAAGTCTGGTTCATCCTTGGGAGCAATTTCCAAATGCCTGAAAGGTACCACGGTCATCTGTACAAACAATAATACACAAGTATAAACACCATGGGACCATGCAGCCATCATTACCGCTCAGTAAGGAGACACGTTCTGTCTCCTAGAGATGAATGTACTTTGGTGCGAAAAGTGCAAATCAATCCCAGAACAACAGCAAAGGACCATGTGAAGATTCTGGAGGAAACGGATACAAAAGTATCTACAGTAGGGCAAAAACGTATTTAGTCAGCCACCTTATTATGCAAGTTCTCCCACTTAAAAATATGAGGCCTGTAATTTTCATCATAGGTACACTTCAACTATAACAGACAAAATGAGAAAGAAAATCACATTGTAGGATTTTTAATGAATTTATTTGCAAATTATGGTGGAAAATAAGTATTTGGTCAATAACAAAAGTTTCTCAATACTTTGTTATATACCCTTTGTTGGCAATGACAGAGGTCAAACGTTTTCTGTAAGTCTTCACGAGGTTTTCACACACTGTTGCTGGTATTTTGGCCCATTCCTCCATGCAGATCTCCACTAGAGCAGTGATGTTTTGGGGCTGTTGCTGGGCAACACAGACTTTCAACTCCCTCCAAATATTTTCTATGGGGTTGAGATCTGGAGACTGGCTAGGCCACTCCAGGACCTTGAAATGCTTCTTACGAAGCCACTCCTTCATTGCCCGGGCGGTGTGTTTGGGATCATTGCCATGCTGAAAGACCCAGCCACGTTTCATCTTCAATGCCCTTGCTGATGGAAGGAGGTTTTCACTCAAAGTCTCACGATACATGGCCCCATTCATTCTTTCCTTTACACGGATCAGTCGTCCTGGTCCCTTTGCAGAAAAACAGCCCCAAAGCATGATGTTTCCACCCCCATGCTTCACAGTAGGTATGGTGTTCTTTGGATGCAACTCAGCATTCTTTGTCCTCCAAACACGACGAGTTGAGTTTTTACCAAAAAGTTATATTTTGGTCTCATCTGACCATATGACAATCTTCTTCTGGATCATCCAAATGCTCTCTAGCAAACTTCAGACGGGCCTGGACATGTACTGGCTTAAGCAGGCGGACACATCTGGCACTGGAGGATTTGAGTCCCTGGCGGCGTAGTGTGTTACTGATGGTAGGCTTTGTTACTTTGGTCCCAGCTCTCTGCAGGTCATTCACTAGGTCCCCCCGTGTGGTTCTGGGATTTTTGCATGTGATCATTTTGACCCCGCGGGGTGAGATCTTGCATGGAGCCCCAGATCAAGGGAGATTATCAGTGGTCTTGTATGTCTTCCATTTCCTAATAATTGCTCCCACAGTTGATTTCTTCAAACCATGCTACTTACCTAATGCAGATTCAGTCTTCCCAGCCTGGTGCAGGTCTACAATTTTGTTTCTGGTGTCCTTTGACAGTTCTTTGGTCTTGGACATAGTGGAGTTTGGAGTGTGACTGTTTGAGGTTGTGGACAGGTGTCTTTTATACTGACAACAAGTTCAAACAGGTACCATTAATACAGGTAACGAGTGGAGGACAGAGGAGCCTCTTAAAGAAAAAGTTACAGGTCTGTGAGAGCCAGAAATCTTGCTTGTTTGTAGGTGACCAAATACTTATTTTCCACCATAATTTGCAAATAAATTCCATAAAAAATCCTACAATGTGATTTTCTGGATTTTTTCCCCTCATTTTGTCTGTCACAGTTGAAGTGTAAATATAATGAAAATTACAGGCCTCTCATCTTTTTAAGTGGGAGAACTTGCACAATTGGTGGCTGACTAAAACCTTTTTGCCCCACTGTATATCCACAGTAAAACGAGTCCTACGTATATTGACATAACCTGAAATGGTGCTCAGCAAGGAAGAAGCCACTGCTCCAAAACCACCATAAAAAGGCCAGACTACGGTTTGCAACTACACATATGGACAAAGATCGTACTTTTTGGAGAAATGTCCTCTGGTCTGATGAAACAAAAATATAACTATTTGGCCATAATGACCATCGTTATGTTTGGAGGAAAAAGGGGAAGGCTTGCAAGCCGAAGTACACACTATTGAAGCAACATCACAAGACATCAGTGAGGAATGTAAAGCTTGGTCGCAAATGGGTCTTCAAAATGGACAATGACCCCTAGCATCCTTCCAAAGTTGTGGCAAAATGGCTTAAGGACAACAAAGTCAAGGTATTGGAGTGGCCATCACAAAGCCCTGACCTCAATCCTATAGAATATGTATGGGCAGAACTGAAAGCTTCTGGAAGGCTACCTGAAACATTTGATCCAAGTTAAACAATTTAAAGGCCATGCTACCAAATACTAATTGGTTGTATGTAAACTTCTGACCCACTGGGAATGTGATGAAATAAATAAAAGCTGAAATAAATCATTATCTCTACTATTATTCTGACATTTCACATTCTTAAAATAAAGGGGTGATCCTAACTGACCTAAGACAGGGAATTTTTACTAGGATTAAATGTCAGGAATTGTGAAAAACTGAGTTTAAATGTATTTGGCTAAGTTGTATGTAAACTTCTGACTTCAACTGTACATGGAGTACCAGTACCGAATTAAATTACAGGGGTACGAGGTAATTGAGGGAAATACACTGAGAATACAAAACGTTAAAAACATTAAGAAGGTGAATCCAGGTGAAAACAGATCCTTTATTTGTGTAATTTGTTAAATCCACTTCAAATCAGTGTAGGTGAAGGGGATGACAAAAAATTGAGACAAGACAAAATATTTAAGTGCCTTTGAACGGGGTATGGTAGTAGGTGCCAGACCCACCTGTTTGTGTCAAGAACTGCAACGCTGCTGGGTTTTTCACACTCAACAGTTTCCTGTGTGCACCAAGAATGGTTCACCACCCAATTTTCATCCCGCCAACTTGACACAACTGTGAGAAGCATTGGAGTCAACATGGGCCAGCATTCCTACGGAATGCTTTCGATACCTTGTCGAGACCATGCCCCAACAAATTGAGGCTGTTCGGAGGGCAAAAGGGGGTGCAATTCAATATTAGGAAGGTGCTCTCAGTAACTTTGAAAAAAGTGACCGATAATAAACAGTAGCAACAGCATATGTGATGAGTCAAAAAAGTTTGTGCAAAAAGGGTCAATGAAGATAGTCTGTGTAGCTATTTGGTTAACTATTTAACTACTAACTATTTAGCAGTCTTGTGGCTTGGTGGTAGAAGCTGTTCAGGGTCCTGCTGGTTCCAGACTTGGTGCATCGGTACCACTTGCCATGCGGTAGCTGAGACAACAGTCTATGACTTGGGTGGCTGGAGTCTTTGACAATTTTTAGGGCCTTCTTCTAACGCCTTGCATTCGGATGCCAAGCCGTTGCCATATCAAGCGGTCATGTAGCCTGTCAAGATGCTCTAAATGGTGCAGTTGTATAACCTTTTGAGGATCTGAGGGCACATGCCAAATATTTTCAATGTAAGGCTATTTCTTCACATTATAAATGCAGCAATGCACATTTATTTCACCTTTATTTAACCAGGTAGGCAAGTTGAGAACAAGTTCTCATTTACAATTGCGACCTGGCCAAGATAAAGCAAAGCAGTTCGACGCATACAACAACACAGAGTTACACATGGAGTAAAACAAACATACAGTCAATAATACAGTAGAATAATACAGTAGAAAAATAAGTCTATATACAATGTGAGAAAATGAGGTGAGATAAGGGAGGTAAAGGCAAAAAAGCCATGGTGGAGAAGTAAATACAATATAGCAAGGAAAACACTGGAATGGTAGATTTGCAGTGGAAGAATGTGAGATAGAAGTAGAGATAGAAATAATGGGGTGCAAAGGAGCAAAATAAATAAATAAATACAGTAGGCGGAGAGGTAGATGTTTGGGCTAAATTATGGATGGCTCAGTGTGTGTGGATGTTGCCTGTAATCCATGGTTTCTGGTTGGGATATGTAAGTACGGTCACTGTGGGGACAACATCATCGGTGCACTTATTAGTGAAGCCGGTGACTGATTTGCAAAGGGTAAAGTCTACAAAACTTAGTCCACTCTGTTCATAACATATTCTAATTTTGGGAACAGAACTTCATTAAGACCAAATGTTTCATCGGTGAGAAAATGTGCAGAATGTCAGCTAAAATCCATCTCGTTCCATCTTCTCCCACTGCCGGCCAGTGGGCTTCTTCTCACTACCATATTTGGTAGTGAGTGGAAACGCCAAGCGGATGATTCACATTTATTCGTCCTGTGAAATATCTGTCTCATTATTCTATCTGTGCTCTGACAATTACCGTATTGAGCGTGTCACTGGTACTCCACTGGCTTCCAGTTGAAGCTCGCATCCGCTACAAGACCATGGTGCTTGCCTACGGAGCTGTGAGGGGAACGGCACCTCAGTACCTCCAGGCTCTGATCAGGCCCTACACCCAAACAAGGGCACTGCGTTCATCCACCTCTGGCCTGCTCGCCTCCCTACCACTGAGGAAGTACAGTTCCCGCTCAGCCCAGTCAACACTGTTCGCTGCTCTGGCCCCCCAATGGTGGAACAAACTCCCTCACGACGCCAGGACAGAGGAGTCAATCACCACCTTCCGGAGACACCTGAAACCCCACCTCTTTAAGGAATACCTAGGATAGGATAAGTAATCCCTCTCACCCCCCCCTTTAAGATTTAGATGCACTATTGTAAAGTGACTGTTCCACTGGATGTCATAAGGTGAATGCACCAATTTGTAAGTCGCTCTGGATAAGAGCGTCTGCTAAATGACTTAAATGTAAATGTAAATGTACTTCGTGTTTGAGTTTTTGCTTGTAAGCCGAAATCAGGAGGATAGAGTTATGGTCAGATTTGCCAAATGGAGGGCGAGGGAGACTTTAGTACGCATTTCTGAGTGTGTGACTCGAGTCAGTAAAAAGAGTCATTAAAGCCACCGTAATATGACACATTAAGAAATATGCAACAAAGACTTTACACCCTAATAACTCAAAGCAAGTAAACCGACAGAACTATTTTCTCTGACGGAGTTGATTGTTAATTGAAAACAACACAGATAAGTGTAAAATGACAAGAGGTGTCAAGTGTCAACGTGCCGCGGTTAGGACGGAGTCAGGTGCAGGGCACAGATCTGAGTAAAAGACGTACTTTACTCTAAAAGAAATAACAAAATATCCATGCTGTCACGCCTT
This sequence comes from Oncorhynchus gorbuscha, assembly GCF_021184085.1. NCBI lineage: Eukaryota > Metazoa > Chordata > Actinopteri > Salmoniformes > Salmonidae > Oncorhynchus > Oncorhynchus gorbuscha. Next base: position 46,606,017 of record NC_060176.1, read on the forward strand.
GGTCATTGTATTTTGTGTTTTTGTTATATGTTTGGGTAGGCCAGGGTGTGACATGGGTTTATATGTTGTGTTTCGTATTGGGGTTTGTATTATTTGGGATCGCGGCTGATTAGGGGTGTGGTATAGGCTTGGCTGCCTGAGGCGATTCTCAATTAGAGTCAGGTGCTTATCGTTGTCTCTGATTGGGAACCGTATTTAGGCAGCCTGAGTTTCGCTTTGTATTTCGTGGGTGTTTGTTCCTGTCTCTGTGTTGTAGTCACCAGATAGGCTGTAATTAGTTTCACGTTCCGTTCTGTTGTTTTTGTATTTAGTATTCAGTTATTTCATGTACCGCGATTCTTTCATTAAAGTCATGAGTAACCTACACGCTGCATTTCGGTCCGACTCTCTTCTTTCAACAGACGAACGCCGTTACAGAAACACCCACCGCTCACGGATCGAGCAGTGTGTAAACTGGCAGGAGCTAAAGGAGGACGTTATGGACGGTAGAGGCATGGATTATACGACGTGGGAAGAAATCGACAGGTGGGCGGCCGACCCAGAGAGAGTGCAGGAGCCCGCCTGGGATTCGCTTCAGCAGTGCGAAGAGGGCTACAGGCGAATGGATTCCAAAAGGAAAACACGGCGACGCAGAGCGAAAACCGAAAGTAAACCCCAATTATTTATTGGGGGAGGGCGCAGAGAGAGAGTGGCTGAGTCAGGGGTCAGACCTGAGCCTACTCTCCCTGTTAATTGTGAGGAGCAGCAATATAAGGACTTCTGGTCTTGGGAGATGATATTAGACGGAAAAGGACCCTGGGCTCAGCCTGGAGAATATCGCCGTCCCAAGGAAGATATAGTTTCGGCTAAAGCGGAGAGGCGCTGGTATGAGGAGGCAGCACGGCGACGCGGTTGGAAGCCGGAAAAGCAGCCCCAAAAAATTATTGGGGGGTGGCTAGAAGGGAGAATAGTTATGCCAGGTAGGAGACCTGCGCAAACTCCCTGTGCTCACCGTTGGGCTAGAGAGACCGGGCAGGCACCGTGTTATGCTATGGAGCGCACGGTGTTTCCAGTGCGGGTGCAGAGCCAGGTGCTGGGCTAGAGTGGGCATCGAGCCAGGTAAGCTTGGGCAGGCTCGGTGCTCAAGAGCTCCAGTGCGCCTGCACGGTCCGGTCTATCCAGAGCCACCTCTACACACCAGTCCTCCGGTAGCAGCTCCCCGCACCAGGCTTCCTGTGCGTGTCCTCGATCCAGTACCACCAGTTCCAGCACCACGCACCAGGCCTCCAGTGCTCCCAGTCTGCCCAGCGCCGCCAGTGCTCCCAGTCTGCCCAGCGCCGCCAGTGCTCCCAGTCTGCCCAGCACTGCCAGTGCTCCCAGTCTGCCCAGCGCCGCCAGTGCTCCCAGTCTGCCCAGCGCCGCCAGTGCTCCCAGTCTGCTCAGCGCCGCCAGTGCTCCCAGTCTGCCCAGCGCCGCCAGTGCTCCCAGTCTGCCCAGCGCCGCCAGTGCTCCCAGTCTGCCCAGCGCCGCCAGACAACCAGTCTCTTCCAGATCTGCCAGACAACCAGTCTCTTCCAGATCTGCCAGACAACCAGTCTCTTCCAGATCTGCCAGACAACCAGTCTCTTCCAGATCTGCTTGTCAACCTGAATCTTCCAGTTCCGCCAGCCAGCCAGATTTACAGGATTACTACCTGCCTGAGCCTCTCAGTACCTGCCTGAGCTTCCTCTCAGTACTGGGCTTCCTCTCAGTACTGGGCTGCCCTCAGTCCCGGGCTGCCCCTCTGTCCCGAGCTGCCCCTCTGTCCCGAGCTGCCCCTCTGTCCCGAGCTGCCCCCTCTGTCCCGAGATGCCCCTCTGTCCTGAGATGCCCCTCTGTCCTGAGATGCCCCTCTGTCCCGAGCTGCCCCTCTGTCCCGAGCTGCCCCCCGAGCTGTCCCGAGCTGCCCCTCTGTCCCGAGCTGCCCCTCTGTCACGAGCTGCTCCTCAGTTATGTGGGGATCTGGGTGAGGACTATTAGGCCATGGTCGGCGGAGAGGGTGGATTATCCCAGGACGCGAAGGGGAGGAACTAGGACATTAATGGAGTGGGGTCCACGTCCCGAGCCAGAACCGCCACCATGGACAGACGCCCACCCGGACCCTCCCTATGCTCTTGAGGTGCGTCCGGGAGTCCGCACCTTAGGGGGTGGGGGTTCTGTCACGCCTTGGTCATTGTATTTTGTGTTTTTGTTATATGTTTGGGTAGGCCAGGGTGTGACATGGGTTTATATGTTGTGTTTCGTATTGGGGTTTGTATTATTTGGGATCGCGGCTGATTAGGGGTGTGGTATAGGCTTGGCTGCCTTAGGCGATTCTCAATTAGAGTCAGGTGCTTATCGTTGTCTCTGATTGGGAACCGTATTTAGGCAGCCTGAGTTTCGCTTTGTATTTCATGGGTGTTTGTTCCTGTCTCTGTGTTGTAGTCACCAGATAGGCTGTAATTAGTTTCACGTTCCGTTCTGTTGTTTTTGTATTTAGTATTCAGTTATTTCATGTACCGCGATTCTTTCATTAAAGTCATGAGTAACCTACACGCTGCATTTCGGTCCGACTCTCTTCTTTCAACAGACGAACGCCGTTACACACGCAGGGAAAACACACCAGCTCACAGAAGACTTGAACACTAAACAAAGAACAAACACGCACAAAACCATGATGGAACTAGAGGGTTAAATAAGGAACTTGAAGCTCCTTTCCAATAAATATCGAGGGTCTTATTCTGGATACATGATGATCGATGCTTGGCTGTCGTTTGACAAATACAAATAAAAATGAGTCAAAATTGATAAAATTACTCTTATCCATAATAATCTCACAATGTAGGTAGCCTACCCGTACTGTATCTGCCAGCTTTTGGGGGGAACATACGTGCCAAGACCAGAGTGGGCACATTAGCTAAATAACGCAACTGTTTTTGTGACAAAGCCATTAGTAGGGTTGATAATGAGATGGAAACCCATTTAACTTGTAGTTTTCATTTGGTATTGGGAATTTATCCGTAACAGTGCACTACGTGGTCACGCACAGCCTTTTATCTGCAATAAGTCAATTTGATGGAGAGATACTATATCTCTGGTGGTGTAACGGCTGTCATCGGAGGAAGAAGGTGAAAACCAAGGTGCAGCATGGTAAGTGTTCATGGTTTGTAACAATACTCAAAACTGAATAACAACAAAGAAACAACCGAAACAGTTCTGTCTGGTACAAAGACTGAAAACAACCACCCACAAAACACAAAGGAAAACAGGCTACCTAAATATGGTTCTCAATCAGGGACAACGATTGACAGCTGCCTCTGATTGAGAACCATATCAGGCCATACACAGAAATAGAAAATCATAGAAAAACTAACATAGACAACCCACCCAACTCACGCCCTGACCATACTAAAACAAAAGACAAAACAAAGGTCAGAACGTGACAGGTGGGAAAATGCGCATATTGTTTTATGCAGATTTTTGAATATTTACATGAAAATCTGTCGCAAATTGGATGGAAACCTAGCTTCTGAGAGTTAGATGTTTACTCCATTTAGTGTCATTTTAACTCCCCAACAAATGTACACCATGACCAGAGTAGTTTTAACTCAAAATGGGGGGTGGGACCATATAAACCCCAAAATCGTATTGAATTTGACTCCATTGGAGTAATTTTACTGTGCAGCACACCCCAGCACATCCAGCACACCTCAGCCTCTCCAGCACACCCCAGCACATTCAGCACACCCCAGTCTATCCAGCACACCTCAGTCTATCCAGCACACCCCAGGACACCCCGGTCTATCCAGAACTCCCAGCACACCCCAGCCTATCCAGCACACCCAGCACACCCCAGTCTATCCAGCACACCCAGAACACCCCAGTCTATCCAGCACACCCAGCACACCCTAGCCTATCCAGCACACCCCAGCACATCCAGCACACCCCAGCTTATCCATCACACCCCAGCCGATCCAGCACACCAACCACACCCCAGTCTATCCAGCATACCCCAGTTTATTCAGCACACCCTTGGACATTCAGCACACCCCAGGACATTCAGCAAACCCCAGCATATCCAGCACACCCCAGCATATCCAGTACACCCCAGCACACCCCAGGACATTCAGCATACCCAAGCACAGCAGACACCAGTCCAGGCCCCATCAGGCCCTCTCCCGTCAGGCCTGGCCAATGGAAAGCAGATGGCTGTCCTCTGACGGCTGCTACAGTCCAGGAGAGGAAACTTTTCATTCGCCATCATCCATCATCGCACAGGGGGGAGAGTGGGAGGAAAGAGAGAGTCATGCCTGACACTGGGCATCTGGGTTTTCTCACAGGCAAACGCTCTCGAATGGCACATTCGTGGCTCCCACTCACACACACACACGCACACACAGACGTGCATGCACGTGAGCCGCGCACACACACACACACACACACACACACACACACACACACACACACACACACACACACACACACACACACACACACACACACACACACACACACACACACACACACACACACACACACACACACACACACACACACACACACACACACAACCAACACACACATATGGGGGAAAATATTCATGCCTTTCATTAGTGGTATTATTCTTTTCAGATCTCAGTAGGCAGTGAAAGGCCTTTCTATTCCCACTCCTGTGGGAGAGACATGTTGTTGTTTCCCCACCTCCTCTGTCTCTCCTCATCTCTCCTTTCTCAATCTCTCTTTACTCCCTCCCTCTCTCTCTTTCTTTTTGGGTCTGTGGTGTCTCTGCTGGTAAGGCTAGCTTCTCATTAGCCCTCGGCATCACTCCGTTCTCTCTCACCACTAGATAGAAAGGGAGACAGAGAAGGAGAGAAGGGAAGAGAAGGCGATAGGGTGGGAGAGAGAGAAAAGTAGAGAGAAGGGGGGGAATCAAGAGAAAAAGAGAGAGAGAAAGAAATGAGAAAAGGAGATAGAGGAAGAGAGAGAGAGGAAACAGAGAGAGAAGGAGAGAGGGAGGGCTGGTGAGAAACCCAGTGAGTAATGTACCTGACAGCTGATGATCATTAATCACTGTCACACTTGAAAGGGAGGGAGGAGAGGAGGAGGAGAGGGCTGATGCCTGATGGGGAACATGCACACGCACGCACGCACACACACACATACACACAGGAGGTCTGACCCCAGCAGGTCGACAGGCCTTCCTGCCCGGTACTGGGGTGGGCCTGCTCCCTGCACTGCTCCCTCATGGCCCCTCATGTCTCTGTGCTGCTGACACTAATGGGGGTTTTGAGGGGTTGACTTCACACTTTGGGCTCACTGCACAGCAGGACAGGCATTCATGACACGCCAACCTGCTGCATGCCCACACTGGAACAAAGAGCAGGAATATGACACTCACACACCAACATTGACACACACACACACGCACACACACACCCACCCACCCACGCACGCACGCACGCACGCATACACAAAGCACACACATTAAAATACACTAGCTTTGCTCGCTCCCTCCAACTCTCCCTCTCTCTCCTCCCTCTCTCCAATTCTCCCTCTCTCCTGCTCCTTTCTTCCATCCCTCTTCTCTTCCTGACATTCTTCCACTCATGTCCTTTCTTCCATCCCTCCCTCCAACTCTCCCTCTCTCCTGCTCCTTTCTTCCATCCTCCCTCCAACTCTCCCTCTCTCTCCTGCTCCTCCTCCTTTGTTCCTCCAGGCTGCTCCTTTCTTCCATAACTCTCCCTCTCTCCTGCTCCTTTCTTCCATCCCTCCCTCCAACTCTCCCTCCCTCCTGCTCCTTTCTGCCAGCCTCCCTCCAACTCTCCCTCTCTCTCCTGTCATCCCTCCCTCCAACTTCCCTCTCTTCCTGCTCCTTTCTTCCATCCCTCCCTCCACTCTCTCCTGCTCCTTTCTGCCATCCCTCCCACCAACTCTCCCTCTCTCTCCTGCTCCTTTCTTCCATCCCTTCCATCCCCTCTCCTCCAATCCCTCCCTCCAACTCTCTCTCTCTCTCCTGCTCCTTTCTTCCATCCCTCCCTCCAACTCTCCCTCTCTCTCCTGCTCCTTTCTTCCATCCCTCCCTCCAACTCTCCCTCTCTCTCCTGCTCCTTTCTTCCATCCCTCCCTCCAACTCTCCCTCTCTCTCCTGCTCCTTTCTTCCATCCCTCCCTCCAACTCCCCAACTCTCCCTCTCTCCCTGCTCCTTTCTTCCATCCCTCCCTCCAACTCTCCCTCTCTCTCCTCCCTTCCATCCCATCCCTCCAACTCTCCCTCCCTCTCTCCTCTCTCCTGCTCCTTTCTTCCATCCCTCCCTCCAACTCTCCCTCTCTCTCCTGCTCCTTTCTTCCATCCCTCCCTCCAACTCTCCCTCTCTCTCCCTGCTCCTTTCTGCCATCCCTCCCTCCAACTCTCCCTCTCTCTCCTGCTCCTTTCTGCCATCCCTCCCTCCAACTCTCCCTCTCTCGTTCTGAGTGTCCCTCCAGGACCACAGCAGGCCAGTAGAATGTCATTCAGTCTGATGTGACAGACAGCTCTGCTATGTCCTGGTGTCATCTCTCTCTCTCTCTCTCTCTCTCTCTCTCTCTCTCTCTCTCTCTCTCTCTCTCTCTCTCTCTCTCTCTCTCTCTCTCTCCCTCTCTCTCTCTCTCTCTCTCCCTCCCTCCAACTCTCTCTCTCTCTCTCTCTCTCTCCCACAGCAGGCTCTCTCTCCCTCTCTCTCTCCTCTCTCTCTCTCTCTCTCTCTCTCTCTCTCCCTCTCTCTCTCTCTCTCTCTCTCTCTCTCTCTCTCTCTCTCTCTCTCTCTCTCTCTCTCTCTCTCTCCTCTCTCTCCCTTACCTCTGTCTGTCTGTCTGTCTGTCTGGCCCCTTCCTTGCACAGGAATCCAGGCCCACTCACTCCTACACTCCCCATTGGTCTACCACAATACAATAGACTGTGGGTTAGTGTGTGTGTGCATTCGTGCGACAGAGAATCAGCTGACTCTGATAGAGAGGCTGAAGGAGAGAGAGGAGAAGGAGGCTGAGACCTTTAGATTGGGGTTACTGATCTGCCCTGGTCAAAACTAGTGCACTAGTGGGAATGCCTTTAGGCATGCAAACTAGGAAACTGTAGGAGGGACTGCCATTGTTGGCTTATGTTTAACAGAAAGTGTGCTCTTGGGTGATTTGGGGTGAAGTTAATATAATATACTGTATAGTCATATTAAACAGACAAAATAACATGTGATGGAGCCAAGCAACAGAAGTCACACTCAGTCTGACTAACTGGGTGGTAGAGCTGATTCAACATGAAACAGACCCAGTGAATTATCCTCCATCACCATTATGGCCAACATAAATCACCATGTCCATTTCCCTCCTCTCTCGCTCTACCCACAGGCTAATAAAGATAGCTTTCCATGGGCTCCTGGCATGGCACGGTGGCTGTCTGTCTGTCAGACACCAGGGAAGCGGGAAAGACTGTGTGGAATTGGAAGGGGAGAGGGAGGGAGGGAGGGAGGGAGGGAGGGAGGGAGGGAGGGAGAGGGAGGGAGGGAGGGAGGGAGGGAGGGAAAGAATGAGAGTGAGAGAGAGAGGTCCAGAGAGATGTGGTGTGGGTGGTCTGTGGTGAGAGCATGTACGTTGATCTCACAATGCACACGCACGCACGCACACACACACACACACACACACTATTCAATTACTACACGGTAAACCGCATTTCTGTTATTATTATCACAATGATATATTTCTAACCTCCGTTTACAGCTGTACAAATTGCAGAGAATGGTAACTTGTCTCAGACGTTAGCACTTTTCCTCAAATCATCTTTTGTGGTTTTGGGGTCAGGGGAGGTTTAAACTACACTTCTCTGTGTGCCCAAGCCTCTTAGAATAACTGTGTCATGGAAAATGTAAGTTGGGATAATGTTAATGAGTTTGGTTTTAAATAGTGTTTTTATAGACTTCGTCTCGCCACAAATGTGTCACACCCACCTGACAACAGCCATTTTGTACTCTGAGGGCTCAGGCTGAGTCGGCCACACAGCTACAGAGGAGAGGGGGCTGTTATTTAGGGATAACCGAGGCTGGGTCTCAAATGGCAACCTATTCCCTATATAGTGCACTTTATAAGGGATAAGGTGTCATTCTCTGGTCAAAAGTTATGCACTATATAGGGAATAGGTTGCCATTTGGGACACATCCCCAGTTAACACTAAATTGATTACAGAGGTCTAGTTAACTCTTACATAATACCTCTGCTAAATACTGCCCAATTTACACACTTGCCCCCCAATTTCTCCCTTCCCAAAACACGTGTAAATATTGGACAATAAATTGTGCTTCCTGTATTACTGTAACGATTGACCTCTGCTGACGAAGAGGAGTCGTAGGATGGATCGGAGGACCAATGCGCAGAGTGGTAAGTGTCCATATTGTTTAATAAGAATAATGAACACTGAACAAAACAATAAACGACGGTGAAATAACAAAACCGAAACAGTTCCATGTGGACACAAACACTGACACGGAAAATATAATCACCCACAACTCAAATACTAAAACGTGAAACCCGGCTACCTCCTGGCTGAAGGCAGTTCCTGGCTGATGGTTCTCAATCAGGGACAACTGAATGACAGCTGCTCCTGACTAAGAGGAGTAGTAGGATGGATCTCTGATTGAGAACCATACCAGGCCAAACACAGAAATCCCAAATTATAGAAAAAGGAACATAGACAACCCACCCAACTCACCTCCTGACCATACTAAAACAAAGACATAACAAAAGAACTAAGGTCAGAACGTGACAATTACACTTATGCTAAAATGTTATACTGTTAATGTTAAAATTATACTGAGCCATTTACTTTATGTTCGTATTCTTATCTTTTATTTCTTATTGTTGTTGCATTGTCAAGAAGGAACCTGCAAGTAACCATATCCCGTACATATATACAGTGCCTTGCGAAAGTATTCGGCCCCCTTGAACTTTGCGACCTTTTGCCACATTTCAGGCTTCAAACATTTTTATTTTTTATTTATTTTTTTATTTCACCTTTATTTAACCAGGTAGGCTAGTTGAGAACAGGTTCCCATTTGCAACTGCGACCTGGCCAAGATAAAGCATAGCAGTGTGAACAGACAACACAGAGTTACACATGGAGTAAACAATTAACAAGTCAATAACACAGAGAAAAAAAGGGGAGTCTATATACAATGTGTGCAAAAGGCATGAGGAGGTAGGCGAATAATTACAATATTGCAGATTAACACTGGAGTGATAAATGATCAGATGATCATGTACAGATATTCTTGTGCAAAAGAGCAGAAAAGTAAATAAATAAAAACTGTGGGGATGAGGTAGGTGAAAATGGGTGGGCTATTTACCAATAGATTATGTACAGCTGCAGCGATCGGTTAGCTGCTCAGATAGCTGATGTTTGAAGTTGGTGAGGGAGATAAAAGTCTCCAACTTCAGAGATTTTTGCAATTCGTTCCAGTCACAGGCAGCAGAGTACTGGAACGAAAGGCGGCCGAATGAGGTGTTGGCTTTAGGGATGATCAATGAGATACACCTGCTGGAGCGCGTGCTACGGATGGGTGTTGCCATCGTGACCAGTGAGCTGAGATAAGGCGGAGCTTTGCCTAGCATGGCCTTGTAGATGACCTGGAGCCAGTGGGTCTGGCGACGAATATGTAGTGAGGGCCAGCCGACTAGAGCATACTAGTCGCAGTGGTGGGTAGTATAAGGTGCTTTAGTGACAAAACGGATGGCACTGTGATAAACTGCATCCAGTTTGCTGAGAAGAGTGTTGGAAGCAATTTTGTAGATGACATCGCCGAAGTCGAGGATCGGTAGGATAGTCCGTTTTACTAGGGTAAGCTTGGCAGCGTGAGTGAAGGAGGCTTTGTTGCAGAATAGAAAGCCGACTCTTGATTTGATTTTCGATTGGAGATGTTTGATATGGGTCTGGAAGGAGAGTTTGTAGTCTAGCCAGACACCTAGGTACTTATAGGTGTCCACATATTCAAGGTCGGAACCATCCAGTGTGGTGATGCTAGTCGGGCAAGCGGGTGCAGGCAGCGATCGATTGAAAAGCATGCATTTGGTTTTACTAGCGTTTAAGAGCAGTTGGAGGCCACGGAAGGAGTGTTGTATGGCATTGAAGCTCGATTGGAGGTTAGATAGCACTGTGTCCAATGACAGGCCAAAAGTGTATAGAATGGTGTCATCTGCGTAGAGGTGGATCAGGGAATCGCCCGCAGCAAGAGCAACATCATTGGTATACACAGAGAAAAGAGTCGGCCCGAGAATTGAACCCTGTGGCACCCCCATAGAGACTGCCAGAGGACCGGACAACATGCCCTCCGATTTGACACACTGAACTCTGTCTGCAAAGTAATTGGTGAACCAGGCAAGGCAGTCATCCGAAACACCGAGGCTACTGAGTCTGCCGATAAGAATATGGTGATTGACAGAGTCGAAAGCCTTGGCAAGGTCGATGAAGACGGCTGCACAGTACTGTCTTTTATCGATGGTGGTTATGATGTCATTTAGTACCTTGAGTGTGGCTGAGGTGCACCCGTGACCGGCTCGGAAACCAGATTGCATAGCGGAGAAGGTACGGTGGGATTCGAGATGGTCAGTGACCTGTTTGTTGACTTGGCTTTCGAAGACCTTAGATATGCAGGGCAGAATGGATATAGGTCTGTAACAGTTTGGGTCCAGGGTGTCTCCCCCTTTGAAGAGGGGGATGACTGCGGCAGCTTTCCAGGCTGGTAATAAGGGTTGCAGCAATGGCGGCGGATAGTTTCAGATAGTTTCAGAAATAGAGGGTCGAGATTGTCAAGCCCAGCTGATTTATACGGGTCCAGGTTTTGCAGCTCTTTCAGAACATCTGCTATCTGGATTTGGGTAAAGGAGAACCTGGAGAGGCTTGGGCGAGGAGCTGCGGGGGGGGCCAGAGCTGTTGGCCGAGGTAGGAGTAGCCAGGCGGAAGGCATGGCCAGCCGTTGAGAAATGCTTGTTGAAGTTTTAATCATAATAATGGATAATCATAATCATGGATTTGTCGGTGGTGACAGTGTTGCCTAGCCGCAGTGCAGTGGGCAGCTGGGAGGTGGTGCTCTTGTTCTCCATGGACTTCACAGTGTCCCAGAACTTTTTGGAGTTGGAGCTACAGGATGCAAACTTCTGCCTGAAGAAGCTGGCCTTAGCTTTCCTGACTGACTGCGTGTATTGGGTCCTGACTTCCCTGAACAGTTGCATATCGCGGGGACTGTTCGATGCTATTGCAGTCCGCCACAGGATGTTTTTGTGCTGGTCAAGGGCAGACAGGTCTGGAGTGAACCAAGGGCTGTATCTGTTCTTAGTTCTGCATTTTTGAACGGAGCATGCTTATCTAATATGGTGAGGAAGTTACTCTTAAAGAATGACCAGGCATCCTCAACTGACGGGATGAGGTCAATGTCCTTCCAGGATACCCGGGCCAGGTCGATTAGAAAGGCCTGCTCACAGAAGTGTTTTAGGGAGCGTTTGACAGTGATGAGGGGTGGTTGTTTGACTACGGCACCGTAGCCGATACAGGCAATGAGGCAGTGGTCGCTGAGATCCTGGTTGAAGACAGCGGAGGTGTATTTGGAGGGCCAGTTGGTCAGGATGACGTCTATGAGGGTGCCCTTGCTTACAGAGTTAGGGTTGTACCTGGTGGGTTCCTTGATGATTTGTGTGAGATTGAGGGCATCTAGCTTAGATTGTAGGACTGCCGGGGTGTTAAGCATATCCCAGTTTAGGTCACCTCACAGAACAAACTCAGAAGCTAGATGGGGGGCAATCAATTCACAAATGGTGTCCAGGGCACAGCTGGGAGCTGAGGGGGGTCGGTAGCAGGCGGCAACAGTGAGAGACTTATTTCTGGAGAGAGTAATTTTCAGAATTAGTAGTTCGAACTGTTTGGGTATGGACCTGGAAAGTATGACATTACTTTGCAGGCTATCTCTGCAGTAGACTGCGACTCCTCCCCCTTTGGCAGTTCTATCTTGCCGGAAGATGTTATAGTTGGGTATGGAAATCTCTGAATTTTTGGTGGCCTTCCTGAGCCAGGATTCAGACACGGCAAGGACATCAGGGTTAGCAGAGTGTACTAAAGCAGTGAGTAAAACAAACTTAGGGAGGAGGCTTCTAATGTTGACATGCATGAAACCAAGGCTTTTTCGATCACAGAAGTTAACAAATGAGGGTGCCTGGGGACATGCAGGGCCTGGGTTTACCTCCACATCACCCGCGGAACAGAGAAGGAGTAGTATGAGGGTGCGGCTAAGGGCTATCAAAACTGGTCGCCTAGAGCGTTGGGTACAGAGAATAAGAGGAGCAGGTTTCTGGGCATGGTAGAATATATTCAGGGCATAATGCACAGACAGGGGTATGGTGGGGTGCGGGTACGGCGGAGGTAAGCCCAGGCACTGGGTGATGATGAGAGAGGTTTTATCTCTGGACATGCTGGTTGTAATGGGTGAGGTCACCGCATGTGTGGGAGGTGGGACAAAGGAGGTATCAGGGGTATGAGGAATAGGACTAGGGGCTCCATTGTGAACTAAAACAATGATAACTAACCTGAGCAACAGTATACAAGGCATATTGACATTTGAGAGAGACATACAGCGAGGCATACAGTAAACACAGGTGTTGAATTGGGAAAGCTAGCTAAAACAGTGGGTGAGACAACAGCTAATCAGCTAGCATAACAACAGCAGGTGAGATGGCATTGACTAGGCAACTCGGGCGACAGATAAAACAAACAAGCAGAATGGAGTACCGTGATTAATGGACAGTCCAGCGTGCATCAGCTATGTAGCCAAGTGATCAGAGTCCAGGGGGCAGCGGTGGATGGGGCAGGGGGCTGGGCTGGCGAGTGTTATCCAGGTTAAGAAAACGAACAATGACTAAATAGCTTGTAGCTAGCTAGCTGGTTAGCTTCTGGAGGTTCTTGAGTGTGTTCTAAAAATAAAGATAATAGCAATTCCGTATCACATTGGGTGAGGCAGGTTTCCGGAAGGTATAAACATTTTTTTTTTTAATCGGGAAGAGATAGAGTACATATGGGCCACTGCGTTTTTGGGACGCGGCGATGCAGATGGTTAGCAGGCCTGTGCTAACAAGCTAACAGATTAGCAGGCCGGGGTAAACAAGGTAGTAGTTAGGGGACCTGGCCTAAACAAGCTAGCAGTTAGCATGCCGAACTAGCAAGCAAGGAGATAGCGAGGGCTAGAGAGTTAGCCTTTGGAGGACGTCGCGATGGGGTGAGTCTGTTTATTCCTCCTCATGCAGTGATATCGATAGACCGGTCGTAGTCAAGGAATTGTAGCCCAGGAGTATGCTAGGAGCTCTGGCCGGGCTAGCTTCAAGCTACGTGGGTGGAAACGCTAGCCAGGAATAATCAGCCAGGGCTTGCTGTTTAGCTCGATAGCTAGTTGCGAAGATCCAACTGAAGAATGTTCCATTTGTGGTGGGAATCCGGGGGTAAATTTTTTAAATAGGTCCGTTATGCTCTGGTTAGCGTCGCGTTGTTCGAACTGGCGAGAGCTTTCCGAGCTAAAGGTTAATTGATGACCAGTTAGCTGAAGACCGCTAGCATAGCTGGTAGTTAGCTGGCTAGCTTCAGTTGAGGGGGTCCGGTTCCGAAGTAAATATAACTACTTTAGGAAATGTAGCTACATTGGCGGGTTGCAGAAGAGTATTTGGAAGCTTAGGTTTAGCAAAATGTTTTTAAAGATTTTTTTTTTGCGAAGAAAAAATATCTAAAAATCTAAAATGAAAAAGAGACGATATTTACAGAGAGACGATAAGACAGGACAACTTACTGCTACGCCATCTTGGGTTTAAAAAAACATAAAGATATAAAACTGTATTTTTTTGTGAAGAATCAACAACAATCATGAAATGGAACGACATTTATTGGATTTCTCAAACTTTTTAACAAATCCAAAACTGAAAAATTGGGCGTGCAAAATTATTCAGCCCCCTTAACCTGTTGATCCTACCCCCTACTTTTTCGAACATTCTGCTAAAAATCGTGCAACATTTCAGCGCCCTGCTACTCATGCCAGGAATATAGTATATGCATATGATTAGTATGTGTGGATAGAAAACACTCAGACGTTTCTAAAACTGGTTAAATCACGGCTGTGACTATAACAGAACGTGCGTTTCATCGAAAAGCGCAGGAAAATCTGATCACTGAAAACTGGAAAATATATCAATGCACCACTTGAACGTATTGTTGAATAGAAACCACAATACCTGGAGCCGAGGTTGCAATATCTACAGCTTCCACACGATGTCAACAGTCTTGTCATTTGCCTAGGATTTGTTTCTTGGTCAAACGGACAAGAGGCAGCCCATTTCTTCCGGTCTCCGACCGGATATTTTGGTTGAGATTTACCCGGACATTATTTCAAGACGTACAGCTATAGAATATACATCGCCTCATGATCAATTTGATCGATTATTAACGTTTACTAATACCTAAAGTTGCATTACAAAAGTATTTCGAAGTGTTTTGTGAAAGTTTATCGTCGACTTTTTTAATTGTAAAAAATGACGTTGCGTTATAAAACGCTGTTTTTTTCCTTGATCACACAGTCTTCATAGATCGATATCTAGGCTATATATGGACCGATTTAATCGAAAAAAAGACCCAATAGTGATGTTTATGGGACATCTAAGAGTGCCAACAAAGAAGATGGTCAAAGGTAATGAATGTTTTATATTTTATTTCTGCATTTTGTGTAGCGCCGACTATGCTAATTATTTTGTTTACGTCCCCTGCGGGTCTTTAGGGGTGTTGCATGCTATCAGATAATAGCTTCTCATGCTTTCGCCGAAAAGCATTTAAAAAATCTGACTTGTTGGCTGGATTCACAACGAGTGTAGCTTTAATTCAGTACCCTGCATGTGTATTTTAATGAACGTTTGAGTTTTAACGAGTGCTATTAGCATTTAGCGTAGCGCATTTGCATTTCCAGATGTCTAGATGGGACGCCTGCGTGCCGGGTGGAGGTAAGAGGGTGCAAAATTATTCAGCCCCCTTAAGTTAATACTTTGTAGCGCGACCTTTTGCTGCGATTACAGCTGTAAGTCACTTGGGGTATGTCTCTATCAGTTTTGCACATCGAGAGACTGAATTTTTTTCCCATTCCTCCTTGCAAAACAGCTCAAGCTCAGTGAGGTTGGATGGAGAGCATTTGTGAACAGATTTTGCTTTATGTTTTGGATCATTGTCTTGTTGAAAGACAAATCTCCGTCCCAGTCTCAGGTCTTTTGCAGAGTCCATCGGGTTTTCTTCCAGAATGGTCCTGTATTTGGCTCCATCCATCTTCCCATCAATTTTAACCATCTTCCCTGTCCCTGCTGAAGAAAAGCAGGCCCAAACCATGATGCTGCCACCACCATGTTTGACAGTGGGGATGATGTGTTCAGGGTGATGAGCTGTGTTGCTTTTACGCCAAACATAACATTTTGCATTGTTGCCAAAAAGTTCAATTTTGGATTCATCTGACCAGATCACCTTCTTCCACATGTTTGGTGTGTCTCCCAGGTGGCTTGTGGCAAACTTTAAACAACACTTTTTATGGATATCTTTAAGAAATGGCTTTCTTCTTGCCACTCTTCCATAAAGGCCAGATTTGTGCAATATACGACTGATTGTTGTCCTATGGACAGAGTCTCCCTCCTCAGCTGTAGATCTCTGCAGTTCATCCAGAGTGATCATGGGTCTTCTCCTTGTATGAGCTGAAAGTTTAGAGGGACGGCCAGGTCTTGGTAGATTTGCAGTGGTCTGATAATCCTTCCATTTCAATATTATCGCTTGCACAGTGCTCCTTGGGATGTTTAAAGCTTGGGAAATCTTTTTGTATCCAAATCCGGCTTTAAACTACTTCACAACAGTATCTCGGACCTGCCGGGTGTGTTCCTTGTTCTTCATGATGCTCTCTGCGCTTTTAACGGACCTCTGAGACTATCACAGTGCAGGTGCATTTATACGGAGACTTGATTACACACAGGTGGATTGTATTTATCATCATTAGTCATTTAGGTCAACATTGGATCATTCAGAGATCCTCACTGAACTTCTGGAGAGAGTTTGCTGCACTGAAAGTAAAGGGGCTGAATAATTTTGCACGCCCAATTTTTCAGTTTTTGATTTGTTAAAAAAGTTTGAAATATCCAATAAATGTCGTTCCACTTCATGATTGTGTCCCACTTGTTGTTGATTCTTCACAAGAAAATACAGTTTTATATCTTTATGTTTGAAGCCTGAAATGTGGCAAAAGGTTGCAAAGTTCAAGGGGGCCGAATACTATCGCAAGGCACTGTATGACTAATAAAACAAATCTAGAGGGAGAGAAAGTTTTTGTAATGTTACCCGTAATGTTCCCCTAATATTTCAGCATCCGGCTTTCTGTTAGTTAGGGAAACATTCTATCTATGTTAGCAAAAACCTTCTGAGAACCTTTTAAGCATGTTTTGGTGTTAAAGTTAGGAGAACATTCCCTTAATGTCAAACTGAACTTAAATACAACATGGCAACCATGTTTTGAGTATGTTTGCTGGGATGTTGATGGAATATTCTCCTAACCCTCTTAAGTTCTGAGAACATGATAATCATGTTCTGGGTAAGATCTATTTGCACATCGCTGGAACATTCCAATGAAAACGTTACTTAAAGACCTAATGAGACTTTTAAAGGGAACGTTCTCATAAGTTGTGGGAACGTTTGTTGTTAGCTGGGTTGAAACTCTACTGTTTACTTGTAGGCTAATAGGCTTTAAGTCAGTGGATATGACTGCACTTACACATCCAGAGATTCACAAACATACACAAACCAATGCACCCACACATATAAAAGTAAATGCTCAAACACACATACACATTTCCCTATACACCACTGGCCAATTACAGGTCTTATCTAAGAGTGAGAATAATGAGGTTACACAGTGAGCAAATTCTATCATGTCAGCGTAATGAGATTTGGGGGCTGTGCCGTGCATCCTGAGGTCGAGGACAGACACGCTCACACCGCCTTATCTGCTCCACCCTGCTCCCTCCGCCCGACACAGCTGACATTCAAGGAAATTGCCTTCCTTGCGCCGGCAGGACGTTTGTCGGGTTGGCTGAGGCTGAGGCGGTGCCCCTCTCACTACCCCCCCCCCCCATATGTTCCTCTCCCTGACAGCCTTCCTTGATTTATGACTCCAATTCCCCGACGCAGACATAGACGTGGGCCACACTCCCCAACTGAATATATGTATTTTATTTTTTCTCCCCTCCTTACCTCTCGCCATCTCCGTGTCTATGCACTACTTTTTTCATGCTCTCTCTCCCTCCTTCTCTTTTGCTCTTCCTACTTACCTCTCTCTCCCTCTCTCTTTTCTTCTCTCCTTCCCCCTCCCTCTCTCGTGTGCTGGTGTGGTGATTGATTATCCTAGCAGGACCGTCTGGTGTATTTTTGATCCGTTTGAAATGTAATCTCTCAGGGCAGCATGAGGACTGGCTCACACGCCATGCACACATATACACATGCACACACACAGCCATGTAGGGAAAACGTGGGGGGAGTGTGTGTGTATGTGTATGTGTATATGTACTGTGTGTGGGTGTATGTGTAGCAGGTTTAAAACAACAGGCTATTTGGTGTGTTGAAGTAGTGATTTGCCATCCTGTTTCATGGCCTGTGTTTCCTGCACACAAACAACAGAGACATTCAGACCATAATTCCTAAATGAAATGGTGTGTGTGTGTGTGTGTGTGTGTGTGTGTGTGTGTGTGTGTGTGTGTGTGTGTGTGTGTGTGTGTGTGTGTGTGTGTGTGTGTGTGTGTGTGTGTGTGTGTGTGTGTGTGTGTGTGTGTGTGTGTGTGTGTGTGTGTGTGTGTGTGTGTGATGTGAGTGTGGGCGCACGAAAAATAGCAACATTTTAAAGCTAATTATCACAAATGTAGTACTCTTACTGTTTTCTTGACAGGCAACTTAGAAAACATTTATATCTCCAGAGACTTCTCAAGTCTAAATTGAAGGTTGAATAAGAGATGAATAAAATCACAATATCATTGTGGGAGGAGAGATTATTGGTGAAGGGCCCCTAGAGCCTAAAGTAGTCAAAGAGGAGATGACAAGGCAGAGAGATCCGGTGAGAGGATGTGAGATGAGAATGGAGGGAGAGGAGGAGGAAACAGGAGGGAGGAGGGTGTGATAACCAGAAGAGAGTAAGTGATAAGGATGAGTTAGAGGAAAGGGGAAGGAGGAGGAAGTGAACCAGGAGCAGCCGATAGAGGGAGGATGAAAACAAGGACAAGCCTCCCTCCCTCCCCCTCCCTCCCTCCCCCTCCCTCCCTCCCTCCCTCCCCTCCCTCCCCCTCCCTCCCTCCCTCCCTCCCTCCCTCCCCCTCCCTCCCTCCCTCCCTCCCTCCCTCTGTGTCTCTCTATCCTGTGTTTGCTGATTTGCTGACACACAACAGACAGCAGTGTGGGTCTTGGCTCTTGTCGTTGTCTCACTGGGCTTTTGTCTCTGTCTGATGATAAATTACAGGCCCTCAGCAAACAGAAAACTGGACTCCTCATTTATGGGGCTGTGTGTGTGTGTGTGTGTGTGTGTGTGTGTGTGTGTGTGTGTGTGTGTGTGTGTGTGTGTGTGTGTGTGTGTGTGTGTGTGTGTGTGTGTGTGTGTGTGTGTGTGTGTGTGTGTGTGTGTGTGTGTGTGTGTGTGTACACGAGCGGGCCTGTGTTTGTGTGATTCTCATTGTTCAGAGCTGTTTCGGTGGCAGAGGCTGGCATTCGTCCTGTCCCTAAGCTCATTGATCATAACCAGACACACATCCATAATTGACAGGCTGGGAGATCTCTCTCTACAGGGGACTAGCTGGGATTACAAGGAAACACAGCCAACGCCTGCCGCTATACACCATCTATTACACACTGCTGCATCAATACTCAAGCCTTAGGAACACACACACGCACGCACGCACGCACGCACGCACGCACGCACGCACGCACGCACGCACGCACGCACGCACGCACGCACGCACACACACACACACACACACACACACACACACACACACACACACACACACACACACACACACACACACACACACACACACACACAGTCTTCCCCAATAGCCAATCACTTACTGAACTAATGAGATAGCTCTCAGAGAAAGGGGTTTGTCCGAATGAGAGGCAGATGGTTCTACAGTATATGAAAGACAGGGAGACTTTGATGAGAGACATGAACGGTTGTGGGGGGAGAGAGAGAGACCAGGCAGGATGGATGGATACAGTCATTGCAGCAGTGCTGACAGAGGGTGTTAGAACTACTTTCCTTCCAGGCCAGAGTGAAGTCTTTCTTCTTAGTCTGATAACATGTTCTCTCACCATGGAAAATGGCCCTCTTTATTTTATGTACTTTTCAGTAAGACCGAGATGACTTACACATTTCACCAGAGGATGTGACTGACAGGATGACAGGGGGATGATATACTTCACCACAGAAATGACTGCTATGTGTAATCACACATCTCCACATAGTCATGTTACCACATTGTGTCCCACTGACAGAGTTTCCCATGGTCTGCTCCATAGCGGAGGAGTTTCGATGGGCTGCTGAGGTTTCGTAGAGTATGTGACTTGCCTAGTTAAATAAAGGTTACATTTTTTTTTAAATGTGCGTGTGTGTCTCAGCAGAGGGAGCCCAGCTAGCACATAACGTTCTGAGAACCATATGTTTCTTAGAGCTTGGTGAGAGAGTGGTGGTCCTATGGTTATTTTACATACAACCTTCCCACATCTTTCTGAGAATGGTTGCATGGCTTTGGAATATTCTCGGCACATTTAAGGAACTTGACAAAAAAACCATTATATGCTTGGTATTTCATTACATTAATTAACAGAACGTTTCCTTAAAGTAAAAAAAAATGGTTACATTTCATTTCAATTTTGATAATATTCTAGGAATGTTCTGAAATTGTTCCTAGAATGTTGAGAAACAACGTTCTTGTGTGAGAATTTCAGTCCAAAGTTTCCTCATGGTTCTATTTAAAGTCATGTTCTCAAACTGTTCAGAGAACATTCTAAGAACGTTATTTAAAACATATACATTCCATTCTCGGCATCAACAAAACTCTCTCTATCTTCTATCTTGTTAAGCGTGTTGAGGTCGGTTAGCCGAGCCCACTAATTGGCCACACCTGATCTTAATGAGTGCTTCTTCCCTATGAAAAAGGGTCTGTTTAGATAGACAAAAATGTACATGCTAGCTCCATCCTGGTGGTGCAGTGGACTAATTCCACGGATAGAGAGCAGAAGATGATTGGTTGACTCTCAAAATAAATGTTTATGATTACTGCTTAAGGACAATCATTTCTGTGTGTCCTATCTGTGCTTGGAGTTCTAAAAGGTTAACCCAAAATCAGTTAGCAGTGTTATTAAAAGTCTATTGAAATGTTCAGTGAATGTTTTAAGGAAGTTATTAAAAAACCTTTTAATTTCTTAGGGCTAGGCCCCTTTTTTCTCAATTTCCGCCTGAATGACGTGCCCAAAATATACTGCCTGTAGCTCATCCTCAAACAATCGCATGGCATGTTTCCGCTGTAATAGCTACTGTTAATCCGACAGTGCAGTTAGAGTAACAAGAATTTAAGCTTTCAGCCAATGTAAGACACTTATATGTACCAAAATATTTCAAGACCATAATATTTATTTGAATTACACGCCCTCCAGTTTCACTGGGAGTTTTCTCGCTAGTGGACCCCGATCCTCAAGAAGTTCTAAATAACCTATCATTGTAAGGGTTTTCCTGTGGTGAAGGAGAAGCGGACCAAAATGCAGCGTGGTGGTTATTCATGTTCTTTAATAAAGGAACTAGACATGAAATAACTAACAAAACAATAAATGTGTGAAAACCTAAACAGTCCTATCTGGTGCAAACACAGAGACAGGAACAATCACCCACAAACACACAGTGAAACCCAGGCTACCTAAGTATGATTCTCAATCAGAGACAACTAATGACACCTGCCTCTGATTGAGAACCATACTAGGCCGAAACATAGAAATACCCAAAAACCTAGAAAAACAAACATAGACTGCCCACCCAACTCACGCCCTGACCATACTAAATAAATACAAAACAAAGGAAATAAAGGTCAGAACGTGACAGTACCCCCCCCCCCCAAAGGTGCGGACTCCGGCCGCAAAACCTTGACCTATAGGGTAGGGTCTGGGTGGGCGTCTGTCCGCGGTGGCGGCTCTGGCGCGGGACACGGACCCCACTTCACCATTGTCTTAGTCCGCCTCATTGTCCGCCTCCGTGGCTCTCTAACCATGGCAACCCCTTTCAATGACCCCACGGGACAGAGGGGCAGCTCGGGACAGAGGGGCAGCTCGGGACAGAGGGGCAGCTGCTCGGGACAGAGGGGCAGCTGCTTGGGACAGAGGGGCTCTGGCGGCTCGGGACAGAGGGGCACTGGCACCTCTGGGCTGAGGGGCACTGGCGGCCCCTGGCTGACTGGCGGCACTGGCGGCCCCTGGCTCACTGGCGGCACTGGCGGCCCCTGGCTGACCGGCGGCACTGGCGGCCCCTGGCTGACTGGCAGCTCAGGCGGCCCCTGGCTGACTGGTGGCTCAGGCGGCGCTGGGCAGACGGGTGGCTCAGGCGGCGCTGGGCAGACGGGTGGCTCAGGCGGCGCTGGGCAGACGGGTGGCTCAGGCGGCGCTGGGCAGACGGGTAGCTCAGATGGCGCTGGGCAGACGGGAAGCTCCGGCAACGCTGGAGAGGAAGGCTCTGGCAGCGCTGGACTGAGTAGCTCTGGTGCCTCTGGAATGAGGGGCGGGAGCTCTGGTAGCGCCGAACAGGCGGGAGACTCCGCCTGCGCTGGAGAGGAGGAAGGCTCTGGCAGCGCTGGAGAGGAGGAAAGCTCTGGCAGCGCTGGAGAGGTGGGAGACTCCGACAGCGCTGGAGAGGCGGAAGGCTCCGGCAGCGCTGGACAGGCGGGAGCCCCTGTAAGGATGAGCCGGAGAGACAGCCTGGTGCGGGGGGCTGCGACCGGAGGGCTGGTGCGTGGAGGTGGTGACGGATAGACCGGACCGTGCAGGTGCACTGGAGCTCTTGAGCACCGAGCCTGCCCAACCCTACCTGGTTGCATGCTCCCGGTCTCCCTGCCAGTGGGGCGAGGTGGAATAGCCTGCACTGGGCTATGCAGGCGAACCGGGGACACCATGCGCAAGGCTGGTGCCATGTACGCCAGCCCAAGGAGACGCACTGGAGACCAGATGCGTAGAGCCGGCTTCATGGCATTTGGCTCGATGCCCACTCTAGCCCGGCCGATACGTGGAGCTGGAATGTACCGCACCGGGCTATGCACCCGCACTGGGGACACCGTGCGCTTCACAGCATAACGCGGTGCCTGCCCGGTCTCTCCAGCCCCCCGGTAAGCACAGGAAGTTGGCGCAGGTCTCCTACCTGGCTTCGCCACACTTCCTTTGTGCCTCCCCCCAATAAATTTTTGGGGCTGACTCTCGGGCTTCCATCCATGCCGACGTGCTGCCTCCTCATACCAGCGCCTCTCCGCCTACGCCGCCTCCAGCTCTTCTTTGGGGCGGCGATATTCTCCAGGCTGTGCCCAGTATCCTTTACCATCCAACTCATCCTCCCATGTCCATTCCTCTTTTCGCTGCTGTTGCTGTTGCCCATTACCACGCCGCTTGGTCCTGTTGTGGTGGGTGATTCTGTAAGGGTTTTCCTGTGGTGAAGGAGAAGCGGACCAAAATGCAGCGTGGTGGTTATTCATGTTCTTTAATAAAGGAACTAGACATGAAATAACTAACAAAACAATACATGTGCGAAAACCTAAACAGTCCTATCTGGTGCAAACACAGAGACAGGAACAATCACCCACAAACACACAGTGAAACGCAGGCTACCTAAGTATGATTCTCAATCAGACACAACTAATGACACCTGCCTCTGATTGAGAACCATACTAGGCCGAAACATAGAAATACCCAAAACCTAGAAAAACAAACATAGACTGCCCACCCAACTCACGCCCTGACCATACTAAATAAATACAAAACAAAGGAAATAAAGGTCAGAACGTGACAATCATTTCTGTTCTCAGAGTGTTAATAAAACCTTGCAGGAAAACTTTCAGGGAACTATAATAAATCGTTCTCAGTAAATGCCTGCAACCAACAAATGTACTTTACTAGGTGGAAATGTACTTAATAGGTGGAATTTTCACTTCTGTTCTCAGAATGTTTAAAAAACGTTGAGTTTGACCGGCCAGGAAAAGTATGGCTTCGTTCCCAGAACCAATGTGAAACCAAAATTACATTCCCACAACTTCCAAAGAACCAAATGTGCTAGCTGGGATTAAACTTCAAAACCACAAATGAGTGGACTACGCATCACAAAGTTTTGAAGCTGACCCCATGGAATCCTATTAGAGTTATAAAGTCAGAGAGAAGACATTTTGCCAAAACGGTCTGACTCTGTCATACAGTACACACTTTAATTTTTTTTGTCCTAGGCTACCTGGCAGAAATGATTGCTCACTAGCCTAACTTCCTTTCACTGGCAACGATGAGTCAGCTAGTTAACATTAGCCTACTACATCTAGCTACATTTTAAACTTCCATCCTCTCAGGCCACGGGCACAATGTATAAATTTATGGTTGGATCAGAATGGCCATTATATTCATTAGCTAGTACGGAGAATTAAGTATACCCACAAGTTCAAATCCCTATCTCTATCCATGGGTTATTTAGGAAACAGTTGATTTAAGCTAGCTAGCCACTAGCCACTGAAGGACATCAACACAACGAGATGCAACAATTCAAGTTTTTATATCAATGATGTTTGTCTTTTGATGTGATTGGTGTGAAGCCAAATCAAACTGGCTTCCCTTGATACTTTTTTTGGGTGGGCCAGGACCATTCACAGTTGAGCTCACTCAGTTTAGCTCAATGCTGATTGACTTTTATTTTATACTTTTTTTATCAATAGAGGCCAAATGCTTGCTGGCTTCTCTTGCATTCAATGCTACGGGCGGCAACAATTTTATACTATTTTTGACCAGACAGCATCAGATAGATTTGCTACACATACAGAGATAGAGGGGTGCTATTTCACTCGCTCGGATGCTTTCTTTGGTGAGATACAGTACAATCAGCCTCTTGTGAATTGAAGGAAAATTATAAACACAGAGATGAAAGAGAAATATTTTTTTCTTGATACATTTTTGGGGAGGAAGTCTGGCTTCCTTTGGCATCCATGACTTCACGCCACTGAGAGAAGAAACTATGACTATGTGCTTATAGGTTAGAGACATTGCCTTAAATCACACGCACCGAGGTATAGGGACAAGTGTCGCGTAGGAGTGACATAAGACAACGGGTTATAGATTGATTCAAATGAGGTCCAAATGTGAGAGTGAGAAGTGTGTGAGAGTGAAAGGTGAGAATTAATGAAAGAAACATGGGACTAGTTTTATAGAAGTTTAGGGCGGTTTGGATGGATGCAAGGAATGAAAATGAAAGAGGGAAGGAGAAGTAGTGGAAGCTCGAGGTTCGGAATGGAGCGGAATGGAGGGAACCATATGGTGTGTCAGAGTTACAGCAGACATATGGAAAGGCTCCAGTAAGTCAGTGGGGTGCAGCTCTCTCTCTCTCTGCCTGCCTGCGTGACACCCTTAAGAGAACACAAGCAGAACCCAACCCTCATTAAACGCAAACTCATTACCCCTGTCTGTCCGTTGTAAAGCCCTGCCCGCATAGAGCTCCAGGCTGTGTGTGTGTGCATGTGTGAGTGTGTGTGTATAATATTATGTGTCTGGTGGCCCCTGGCTTTATGGACACCCACTCAGCTCCTGGCCCTGTGGCAGAGGCTGTAACTGTTTTATCTGCTGTCTGATATATACCTGGAGGAAAGGATTTAGGCCAGAGAGTAAGGTAAACAGCAAACTGGACTCTTCATTTATGGGGCTGTGTGTGTGTGTGTGTGTGTGTGTGTGTGTGTGTGTGTGTGTGTGTGTGTGTGTGTGTGTGTGTGTGTGTGTGTGTGTGTGTGTGTGTGTGTGTGTGTGTGTGTGTGTGTGTGTGTGTGTGTGTGTGTGTGTGTGTGTGTGTGTGTGTGTGTGTGTTTGTGTTGTGAATGAGGTGCTAACAGACAGGGGCCATTCTCTTTCATCTCACTGCCAACCAATCAGGGCCTTCTGAGGCCCATACAGACCCCACTATTAATAAGGGCTGCTCACACACACATGCATGCCACCCACTTGCGCACACACACACCACTTTTACACATCCAGCGCCTTGTCTTTCACTGTGTTTTTCCACAGCTAATGAGTGCGACACACCTGGTGTTTACTGTGACAGTGTGTTTGTGTGTGTTTGTGAAAGTTTTTTAGTTTTTTTATTTTATTTCACCTTTATTTAACCAGGTAGGCTAGTTGAGAACAGGTTCTCATTTGCAACTGCGACCTACCTGGCCAAGATAAAGCATAGCAGTGTGAACAGACAACACAGAGTTACACATGGAGTAAACAATTAACAAGTCAATAACACAGAGAAAAAAAGGGGAGTCTATATACAATGTGTGCAAAAGGCATGAGGAGGTAGGCGAATAATTACAATATTGCAGATTAACACTGGAGTGATAAATGATCAGATGATCATGTACAGGTAGAGATATTGGTGTGCAAAAGAGCAGAAAAGTAAATAAATAAAAACTGTGGGGATGAGGTAGGTGAAAATGGGTGTGCTATTTACCAATAGATTATGTACAGCTGCAGCGATCGGTTAGCTGCTCAGCTAGCTGATGTTTGAAGTTGGTGAGGGAGATAAAAGTCTCCAACTTCTGCGATTTTTGCAATTCGTTCCAGTCACAGGCAGCAGAGTACTGGAAGCGTAAGGCGGCCGAATGAGGTGTTGGCTTTAGGGATGATCAATGAGATACACCTGCTGGAGCGCGTGCTACGGATGGGTGTTGCCATCGTGACCAGTGAGCTGAGATAAGGCGGAGCTTTGCCTAGCATGGCCTTGTAGATGACCTGAAGCCAGTGGGTCTGGCGACGAATATGTAGCGAGGGCCAGCCGACTAGAGCATACAAGTCGCAGTGGTGGGTAGTATAAGGTGCTTTAGTGACAAAACGGATGGCACTGTGATAAACTGCATCCAGTTTGCTGAGTAGAGTGTTGGAAGCAATTTTGTAGATGACGTCGCCGAAGTCGAGGATCGGTAGGATAGTCAGTTTTACTAGGGTAAGCTTGGCAGCGTGAGTGAAGGAGGCTTTGTTGCGGAATAGAAAGCCGATTCTTGATTTGATTTTCGATTGGAGATGTTTGATATGGGTCTGGAAGGAGAGTTTGCAGTCTAGCCAGACACCTAGGTACTTATAGGTGTCCACATATTCAAGGTCGGAGCCATCCAGTGTGGTGATGCTAGTCGGGCATGCGGGTGCAGGCAGCGATCGGTTGAAAAGCATGCATTTGGTTTTACTAGCGTTTAAGAGCAGTTGGAGGCCACGGAAGGAGTGTTGTATGGCATTGAAGCTCGATTGGAGGTTAGATAGCACAGTGTCCAATGACGGGCCGAAAGTGTATACAATGGTGTCGTCTGCATAGAGGTGGATCAGGGAATCGCCCGCAGCAAGAGCAACATCATTGATATATACAGAGAAAAGAGTCGGCCCGAGAATTGAACCCTGTGGCACCCCCATAGAGGACCGGACAACATGCCCTCCGATTTGACACACTGAACTCTGTCTGCAAAGTAATTGGTGAACCAGGCAAGGCAGTCATCCGAAAAACCGAGGCTACTGAGTCTGCCGATAAGAATATGGTGATTGACAGAGTCGAAAGCCTTGGCAAGGTCGATGAAGACGGCTGCACAGTACTGTCTTTTATCGATGGCGGTTATGATGTCGTTTAGTACCTTGAGTGTGGCTGAGGTGCACCCGTGACCGGCTCGGAAACCAGATTGCATAGCGGAGAAGGTACGGTGGGATTCGAGATGGTCAGTCACCTGTTTGTTGACTTGGCTTTCGAAGACCTTAGATAGGCAGGTCAGGATGGATATAGGTCTGTAACAGTTTGGGTCCAGGGTGTCACCCCCTTTGAAGAGGGGGATGACTGCGGCAGCTTTCCAGTCCTTGGGGATCTCAGACGATATGAAAGAGAGGTTGAACAGGCTGGTAATAGGGGTTGCGACAATGGCGGCGGATAGTTTCAGAAATAGAGGGTCCAGATTGTCAAGCCCAGCTGATTTATACGGGTCCAGGTTTTGCAGCTCTTTCAGAACATCTGCTATCTGGATCTGAAAGTGTGTGTGAGCTAGTGACAGTCAGCTGTTTGGGTGCCTGACCTCCTCCAGCGAAGCCAACTATACTGAGATTATAGAATGAGGTGGGAGTAGAGAAGTGTCTTCCTCCATCCGTTTCTCCTTCACTCCTCCATCTCTCATTTACTCCCTTTCTCCAGTGCGTCTCGTCTCCTCTCCTCTGTGTATTCCAGACGTGTGCTGGCAGCTTTATTGATAGGGTAATGCAGGCCTGATTAATGAACCAATAATCAGCCAGATCCTCAGATCAATCAACCTGCTGATCAATACCTCTAACACAGCCTGACCAGACCCAGCCAGTGGAGCCCAGCACCTCAGACACAGATCATTAGCCTGCTAGAGGGTGTCCTCCATTATCTAAAGAGACAAAAACAAAGGATGAGAGAGTGGGGGTGTGTGTGTGTGTGTGTGTGTGTGTGTGTGTGTGTGTGTGTGTGTGTGTGTGTGTGTGTGTGTGTGTGTGTGTGTGTGTGTGTGTGTGTGTGTGTGTGTGTGTGTGTGTGTGTGTGTGTGTGTGTGTGTGTGTGTGTGTGTGTGTGTGTGTGTGTGAGAGAGAGATCTTATTTCTGTAATGTGTTTGAGAATGGTTCTCTAGTGATGATAAAGGGGGTAAAAGTGTTTGTGCTGATCAAGGTCTTTTCTACCAAAGCTGCAGTGGCAGAAGGAGAATGAATGTTGTTTCAGAATGAAAGTCAATGTATAAGCCCTGAGCGAGAGAGAGAGAGAGAGAGAGAGAGAGAGAGAGAGAGAGAGAGAGAGAGAGAGAGAGAGAGAGAGAGAGAGAGAGAGAGAGAAAAAAGAGAGAAAAAAGAGTGAAAATAGAATAGAAAAACACTATTGTCCACATTGTCTTCACAATGCCAATGTTGAAAACATTGGTCTGTGCTTTGTGTGTAAGTTCTGTGTGGGTGAGCAGTTTTAGTAGTAGTAGTAGTAGGGGTATTCGTAGTAGGAAGAGTAGGAGTAGTAGTAGTAGTAGTAGTAGTAGTAGTCTGTGTGTGTCATGGAGGCTGATTTATGGTCCCTGTCCTCTCAGCTCCAGCACTCTATCTGCTCTAGCATGGAGGATGAATGGGCCTCCGTCAACTCAGCCAGAACACTCTCTCTCCCCCTCTTTCTTCTCTCTCTCTCTGTCTCTCTGTCTCTCTATATATATACATCTTTCTCTCTCTCTCTCCATATATTTCTCTCTCTGCATCTCTCTCTCTATATATATATATATATATATATACATATCTTTCTCTATCTGCATCTCTCTCTCTCTTCGCCGCTCTCTACATCCCTCTCCATCTCCCTTCTTTTTCTCCCTATCTCTCTTTCGTTCATCTTTCTCCCTCCCTTTCTCTCCATCTTTTCCCCTCCCTGACTTTCTTTCTCTCCCCTATTTTTTCTCCCCAAATCTCCTTCGTTCATCTTTCTCCCCCCTCTCTCTTCCACCCTCCATCAAACACAAATTCCCAACAACTGTTTACTTGCTATCGGCTTTTCGTCTAGTGACCGTCAACATGTCTGCCGACATAATTAAGAGTCAATAACAGTAATAGTGGTAATTGATACCATGTCCATTAGCCTAATCCTGTCACTCATCAGATGGAGTGCTGTTAGCTGCTGGGCTATGGCAGGAATGCCACATTGCCATGTTCAGCTGTGGCACAACATCAGCTGCAGCGATTTATAAGGGTGGTGTTTTTACTCTCTCAATTCAATTCAATTCAATTTCAATTTAAGGAGCTTTATTGGCATTGGAAACATGTTGACATTGCCAAAGCAAGTGAAATAGATAACAAACAAAAAGTGAAATAAACAACACAAAAAGAAATAACAGTAAAAGTTCCAAAAGAATAAAGACATTCTAACTGTACTTTTATGTCTCTCCCAATTCAATTCAATGACTTCAATGACTCTCTCTCTCTCTCTCTCTCTCTCTCTCTCTCTCTCTCTCTCTCTCTCTCTCTCTCTCTCTCTCTCTCTCTCTCTCTCTCTCTCTCTCTCTCTCTCTCTCTCTCTCTCTCTCTCTCTCTCTCTCTCTCTCTCTCTCTCTCTCTCTCTCTCTCTCTCTCTACGCGTTGCCTTGGAGTCTTTGTTTGACTCATTATGAATATTCATCTGGGAATAATTTGTTAAGACGTTCCCCAATCACACCTTGTGTGTTTCAGCGTGTGTGTCTGTATGTCTGTATGTGTGTGTGTGTGTGTGTGTGTCTGTATGTGTGTGTGTGTGTGTGTGTGTGTGTGTGTGTGTGTGTGTGTGTGTGTGTGTGTGTGTGTGTGTGTGTGTGTGTGTGTGTGTGTGTGTGTGTGTGTGTGTGTGTGTGTGTGTGTGTGTGTGTGTGTGTGTGTGTGTGTGTGTGTGTGTGTGTGACCCTGCCTGTAGAGTGTGTTCCATTATGTGTTATGAATGCTTATAGGGAGAACCAGATGGCGTGTTAACAGTGTAAAATATGATCTGCCGCTCCACAATATGGTAGCATGCTTGTGTTTACGACACACACATCACACCCTGGGAATACGCTTTGCTCCTGGGCCGTTCCATATCCGCAGCTGATTGGCACATCCATCTCAACTAGAACTAAGAGCAGTGGAGCCTCGTTGCCACGTGATACAGCATCATTTGCAAAATAAAAAACAAGGTAAAGTATTGGCGTGCATGTTCTATGCACTGATTGGCTACTGATGTTTGGATGGGTTTCCGTTTGAGCATTGATCGTTTTCACAATAAAAGAATGTCATGAAATACATGCTTTCTATTTGGTTCCTCTAAAGAAAGGGGGCAGTCTGACACCAACATCAACACTAACTCCAGGTGAAGGTTTGGTTGAAGAGGGCAGTAAGGAGGGAGGTGGCTGAGGTAACACTGCCCCTCCTTCCACCCCTACACCCCACCGTGGCCTTACCAAGCCCCTCTCCTGACCTCTTGTCCCAGCCGCCCATGACGAACGACGACAGCGGTAAGACAAATGAGCCCAGGCAGGCAGCTGAATAAGGGAGAGAGTGAGGGAGGCAGGAGAAGAGGAGAGGAGGGAGCCAGTGACGAGAGAGGAATAATTTACATACCACAAGAGTGGCCATCTATCTGTCTGCCAGTGACACCCTCTCCGGCCCCCTCACTTCACTTCACTCCTCACAACACTCACTCAGTCACTCAGTCAGCTGGGAGGCCATGACAGCTGGGCCTGCCCACTCACCTCACCTCACCCAGCCTCTGTCTCTGTCCCAAAAGCACACCCTAGCCCACTTGTGGAGATCTGAAAGGATTGCTTAAACATATGCAGTCCTCTCAGTTCTCGACACATGCAAAATGTCTAGGGGCTAGAGGCTGGGGTTGTTTCCAGTGCTTGACTTGGATTGAAATAGGTGCCGGTACTCAATTTGGCTGCTGGTACTGTTTAAATTTAGGTGCAGGAGCTTTTCAATACTTTTGAGCTAATATTCTATAAGAGGAAC
Source organism: Oncorhynchus gorbuscha (assembly GCF_021184085.1). Lineage (NCBI taxonomy): Eukaryota > Metazoa > Chordata > Actinopteri > Salmoniformes > Salmonidae > Oncorhynchus > Oncorhynchus gorbuscha. Next base: position 46,636,831 of record NC_060176.1, read on the forward strand.
AGGAGCTCAAGCAGTAGAACATTTGAGGTGCCAGTAGTCAGCTCCGGTGAGCTCCTGCCCAAGTCAAGCACTGATTATTTCTGGACAGGGCTTATGCCTCTATCTCTTGGCACTGGCCTGGTCCTGTTTTCCGATCCGCTACCCTCAAATACCCTCTAATACATGATGGACGCTAAATATACACAGATATGTACTATTCTCTTGACGGTCGTTTGTATGCAATGCTGGGCACTCTGATAATTGTGCTCCTACTTGCTTGGAGCAGTAGTTTACTGACAGGGTATGATCGAATGATAGAAAGGCTATTAACAGTAGGAGGGGAGTAGAGCAACAAGCTGAAGCCCATCGCCCACCCTCCCCTACTGAGAAGAGGCCTGGTCACATGGCACAGTTAGCTCTGACCTTAAAAACTCTGGACTACGTCCCAAATGGCATCCTATTCCCTATATGGCACACTACTTTTGACCAAGGCCCACAGGAACTAAACTAGTCCCTGTAGTTTAGACCTGCATGTTATCCGAGGAGAGAGGATGGAGGGGCGTCTGAGAAAAACCAATAGGGAAGACAAGCTCTTCACCATGAACATGTTTTTCAGCTGCCATAGCAACAGGGAAACAGAGTTTGGTGTTTACAATGAAGTAAACAGAACAACACCACAGCACAGCACAGTAACAGCAACAGCAAACAGCAACAGCAACAGCAACAGCAACAGCAACAGCAACAGCAACAGCAACAGCAACAGCAACAGCAACAGCGACAGCGACAATAACAGCAACAGTAACAGTGACAGTGACAGTGACAGTAACAGCAACAGCAACAGCAACATCAACAGCGACAGCGACAGTGACAGTAACAGTAACAGTAACAGTAACAGTAACAGTAACAGGAGCAGTAACAGTAACAGTAACAGTAACAGTAACAGTAACAGTAACAGTAACAGTGACAGTGACAGTAACAGTAACAGCAACAGCAACAGCAACAGCAACAGCAACAGCAACAGCAACATCAACAGCAACAGCAACAGCAACAGCAACAGCGACAGTGACAGTAACAGTAACAGTGACAGTAACAGTAACAGTAACAGTGACAGCGACAGTAACGGTAACAGTGACAGTAACAGGAGCAGTAGCAGTAACAGTGACAGTGACAGTAGCAGTGACAGTAACAGTAACAGTGACAGTGACAGTGACAGTAACAGGAGCAGTAGCAGTAGCAGTGACAGTGACAGTAGCAGTAGCAGTAACAGTGTCAGTGAGAGTGACAATAACAGTAACAGTAACAGTGACAGTAGCAGTAGCAGTAACAGTGACAGTGACAGTGACAGTGACAGTGACAGTGACAGTGACAGTAACAGTGACAGTAACAGTAACAGTAACAGTAACAGTAACAGCAACAGCAACAGTGACAGTAACAGTGACATGGCACAGTTAGCTCTGACCTTAAAAACTCTGGACTACATCCCAAATGGCATCCTATTCCCTATATGGCGCACTACTTTTGACCAAGGCCCACAGGAACTAAACTAGTCCCTGTGGTTTAGACCTGCATGTTATCCGAGGAGAGAGAATGGAGGGGCGTCTGAGAAAAACCAATAGGGAAGACAAGCTCTTCACCATGAACGTGTTTTTCAGCTGCCATAGCAACAGGGAAACAGAGTTTGGTGTTTACAATGAAGTAAAACAGAACAACACCACAGCACAGCACAGTAACAGCAACAGCAACAGCAACAGCAACAGCAACAGCAACAGCAACAGCAACAGCAACAGCAACAGCAACAGCAACAGCGACAGCGACAGCAACAGTAACAGTAACAGTAACAGTAACAGTGACAGCGACAGCGACAGCGACAGCGACAGCGACAGCGACAGCGACAGCAACAGCAACAGTGACAGTAACGGTAACAGTGACAGTAACAGGAGCAGTAGCAGTAACAGTAACAGTGACAGTGACAGTGACAGTGACAGTGACAGTAGCAGTGACAGTAACGGTAACGGTAACAGTGACAGTAGCAGTAGCAGTAACAGTGACATTGAGAGTGACAATAACAGTAACAGTAACAGTAACAGTGACAGTAGAAGTAGCAGTAACAGTAACAGTGACAGTAACAGTGACAGTAACAGTAACAGTAACAGTAACAGTAACAGCAACAGCAACAGCAACAGCAACAGCAACAGCAACAGTGACAGTAACAGTGACATGGCACAGTTAGCTCTGACCTTAAAAACTCTGGACTACGTCCCAAATGGCATCCTATTCCCTATATGGCACACTACTTTTGACCAAGGCCCACAGGAACTAAACTAGTCCCTGTGGTTTAGACCTGCATGTTATCCGAGGAGAGAGAATGGAGGGGCGTCTGAGAAAAACCAATAGGGAAGACAAGCTCTTCACCATGAACGTGTTTTTCAGCTGCCATAGCAACAGGGAAACAGAGTTTGGTGTTTACAATGAAGTAAAACAGAACAACACCACAGCACAGCACAGTAACAGCAACAGCAACAGCAACAGCAACAGCGACAGCGACAGCAACAGTAACAGTAACAGTAACAGTAACAGTAACAGTGACAGCGACAGCGACAGCGACAGCAACAGCAACAGCAACAACGACAGCGACAGCAACAGCAACAGCAACAGCGACAGTGACAGAAACAGCAACAGCGACAGCGACAGCGACAGTAACAGTGACAGTAACGGTAACAGTGACAGCAACAGTAACAGTGACAGTAACAGTAACAGTGACAGTAACAGTGACAGTAGCAGCAGTGACAGTAACAGTAACAGTGAGAGTAGCAGTGACAGTAACAGTGACAGTAACCGTAACAGTGACAGGAACAGTAACAGTGACAGTAACAGTGACAGTAGCAGCAGTGACGGTAACAGTAACAGTGAGAGTAGCAGTGACAGTAACAGTGACAGTAACCGTAACAGTGACAGTAACAGTGACAGTAGCAGTGACAGTAACAGTAACAGTGACAGTAACAGTAACAGTGACAGTAACAGTGACAGTAACAGGAGCAGTAGCATTAACAGTGACAGTGACAGTAGCAGTAACAGTGACAGTGACAGTAGCAGTAACAGTGACAGTAACAGTGACAGTAACAGTGACAGTGACAGTAACAGTAACAGTAACAGCAACAGCGACAGTGACAGTAACAGTGACTGTGACAGTAACAGTGACAGTAACAGGAGCAGTAGCAGCAACAGTGACCGTAACAGTGACAGTGACAGAGACAGTAACAGTGACAGTGACAGTGACAGAGACAGTAACAGTGACAGTGACAGTGACAGTGACAGTGACAGTGACAGTGACTGTGACTGTAACAGTGACAGTAACAGTAACAGTGACAGTAACAGGAGCAGTAGCAGTAGCAGTAACAGTGACAGTGACAGTGACAGTAGCAGTAGCAGTAACAGTGACAGTGACAGTGACAGTGACAGTTGCAGTAGCAGTAGCAGTAACAGTGACAGTGACAGTGACAATAACAGTAACCATGACAGTCACAGTAACAGTGACAGTGACAGTAGCAGAAGCAGTGGCAGGGACAGTAACAGTGATTGTGACTGTAGAAAAAACAGTGACAGTGAAGTAACAGTAACAGTAACAGTGACAGTGACAGTAATAGTGACAGTGACAGTGACAGTAGCAGAAGCAGTGACAGTGACAGTAACAGTGACTGTGACAGTAACAGTGACAGTAACAGTGACAGTGACAGTAACAGTGACAGTAACAGTGACAGTGACAGTAGCAGTAGCAGTAGCAGTAGCAGTAACAGTGACAGTGACAATAACAGTGACAGTGACAGTGACAGTAGCAGAAGCAGTGACAGTGACAGTAACAGTGACTGTGACAGTAACAGTGACAGTAACAGTGACAGTGACAGTAGCAGTAGCAGTAGCAGTAGCAGTAACAGTGACAGTGACAATAACAGTGACAGTGACAGTGACAGTAGCAGAAGCAGTGACAGTGACAGTAACAGTGATTGTGACAGTAACAGTGACAGTGACAGTAACAGTGACAGTGACAGTGATTGTGACAGTAACAGTGACAGTGACAGTAACAGTGACAGTGACAGTGACAGTAGCAGTAGCAGTAACAGTGACAGTGACAATAACAGTGACAGTGACAGTAGCAGAAGCAGTGACAGTGACAGTAACAGTGATTGTGACAGTAACAGTGACAGTGACAGTACCAGTGACAGTGACAGTGACAGTGACAGTAGCAGTAGCAGTAGCAGTAGCAGTAGCAGTGACAGTAGCAGAAGCAGTGACAGTAACAGTGATTGTCACAGTGACAGTGACAGTGACAGTGACAGTGACAGTAACAGTAACAGTGACAGTAGCAGTGACAGTGACAGTGACAGTGACAGTGACAGTGACAGTAACAGTAACAGTGACAGTAGCAGTAGCAGTAACAGTGATTGTGACAGTGACAGTGACAGTGACAGTGACAGTGACAGTAACAGTGACAGTAGCAGTAGCAGTAGCAGTAACAGTGACAGTAACAGTGACAGTAACAGTAACAGTAACAGTGACAGTAGCAGTAGCAGTAACAGTAACAGTGACAGTGACAGTGACAGTGACAGTGACAGTAACAGTGACAGTAGCAGTAGCAGTAACAGTAACAGTGACAGTAACAGTGACAGTAGCAGTAGCAGTAGCAGTAGCAGTAGCAGTAACAGTAACAGTGACAGTGACAGTGACAGTGACAGTAACAGTGACAGTAGCAGTAGCAGTAGCAGTAACAGTGATTGTGACAGTGACAGTGACAGTGACAGTAACAGTGACAGTAGCAGTAGCAGTAACAGTGACAGTGACAATAACAGTGACAGTGACAGTAACAGGCCTGCATTGATGGATGTTGACCTGAAACTGGTGAGGCCTGCATTCTGTCAGCAAACAACACACACACGCCAACGGACACACACACACACACACACACACACACACACACACACACACACACACACACACACACACACACACACACACACACACACACACACACACACACACACACACACACACACACACACACACACACACACACACACACACACACACACACACACACACACACACACACACACACACACACACACACACACACACACACACACAACACACACAGACCCTTCTCCCCCTGCAACTTGGCGCTATCACCCCATGTACCATTTTACAGTTTAATCATCAAAGGGCCATTAAATCAGAAGTGACTGCCAATAAAGAGAGGAAATTGCATCCGGGATTACGATGTTTGCATGATAAGGGAGTTGAGGGGCTGGAATGTATGTAGCATTTACTGTGGCGCAGATCATAAAGCGTAAATAGAGGGGGTTGACACACTGTGGATACACAGCTCTGCCAGGCACCCAAGGAGGGAGGCTGGCAGGAAGGCAGGGTGGTGGGTGGGAGGGCGGCACACAGGCAAGGAAATAGGCCTCTTTTATATCCTCCAAACCTCTCTCTCTCCTCTCTCAATCTTTCTCTCTCTCCTTTCTCCTTCTCTCCAAGCTCTGACACCAAACAAATAAATCAACAGAAACTCCAAAAACAGAAAACAGAGTCATTATAAAATCGAGACAGAGCATAGCACTCTCTGGGAGCAGTCAAAGTGGGCCGAGACTAACCCACATTTCCATGAGCATTCAAAGAAAAGGGAAAACAACAGGGAACACAAAAGAGTGGTTGGTTCCAAAGAAAAGCAATGGACTGTTGATTTGAGTATACAAATTAACTTTGAGGAAAAATGACTTATCTGAGAAATGAGGAGAAGAGAGAGGGAGGGAGTGAGACAACACAGGCCTACTGGGAATCTGTTGTCTCCCTGCATATGTGTGAAAGTGTGTTTGTTGGTATGCATGACAGTTTATGGCTATTGGTGTGTGTGTGTGTGTGTGTGTGTGTGTGTGTGTGTGTGTGTGTGTGTGTGTGTGTGTGTGTGTGTGTGTGTGTGTGTGTGTGTGTGTGTGTGTGTGTGTGTGTGTGTGTGTGTGTGCGTGTGTGTGGTGCGCGTGCAGGTGTGCGTGTGCGTGTGCGTGTGTGTGTGTGTGTGTGTGTGTATGCTCCTGCACCAGCGTGCGAGCGTGCCTGTGGAGAGAAAAAGAGGCTAACATTTGCGAGGGAAAAATCCCAGGAGATTTATGTCAATGTTTATGTCTTCCCTCCTTCCCTCAATCCCTCTCTCTCCCTCCATCCTTAGAGAAGCACTAGCTTGGGGAATAAATCAAAAGAGCAAGGACTTTAAATGGATGGGCCGTGCATAACCTTTTGAACCCGTAACTTTGAGGAGGAGGGACAGAGTTAGCATTTATCCAGGGTCCCGCGTGAAAAACGGTAACTAGGCACCAGATGTTTGTGAGATAGGCTCCCTCTCTCCCTCTTCATCCTCTTTCTCTTTTCTTAAGTCCATTGCTCATTTGTTGACCTGCCCTCCTTTATCCAGGGGCCCTTGTGAACGGTCAGGGTCAGGGAGGGGTTGGAGGGTTATCTTTAGGTCAGTTCCAGTTCAAATGAGCACCAACTGAGACTCATCATCCCCTCTCCCTCCCCCTCCCCCTAACTGTGACCCCCACCTCTCTTGCCACATGAATCTCTCCTCCTCTCCTCCTCCTGTCCTCCTCTCCTGTCCTCCTCCCCCTGTCCTCCTGTCCTCCTCTCCTGTCCTTCTCTCCTCCTCCCCCTGTTCTCCTGTCCTCCTCTCATGTCCTCTCCCTGTCCTCCTGTCCTCCTCTCCCTGTCCTCCTGTCCTTCTCTCCTGTCCTCCTCTCCTCCTCCTCCTGTCCTCCTGTCCTCCTGTCCTCCTGTCCTCCTCCCCCCATTTCTCCCCCTGTTCTCCTCGTTCTTCTCTCCTCCTCCTCTCCTCCTCCCCCTGACCTCCTCTCTTCCTCCCCCTGTTCTCCTCTCCTCCTCCTCCTGTCCTCCTCTCCTCCTCCTGTCCTCCTCTCCTCCTCCCCCTGTTCTCCCAGGGCATCCCAGGCTGCAGATGCTGTTTTCTCTGTTTGCTGTCATTAATCTACACGCCCCCGACACACATGGAATCTGTCTCACACTCCTCTCTCCTTCTTTCTCACACTTTTCTCTCTTTCTTGCTCTCCTTTTCCCAAGCCCTCTCTCTCGTTCTGTCTATCAAACTAGTTAGTACTTTTGTGAATAGAATTTTCTCATGCTGTGAAAGACATAAAACACACACACACACACACACACACACACACACACACACACACACACACACACACACACACACACACACACACACACACACACACACACACACACACACACACACACACACACACACACACACACACACACACACACACACACACACACACACACACACACACACACACACACACACTCTGCTATTTAAAAACATTGCAAATAACAAGCCGACAGAGGACAGGGTGTAAGTCTTCAACAAATGGGTAGCGAGAGAGAGGTTTAACCCTGTGTTTGTCTTGTCATGACTCTCCTGACTGGCAGGTCTGCTGTGAGCTGTGAGCTCAGCACACACACAACAGAGTAGACATAACACTAATCCTTGGTTTTGTCCCAAATGGTACCATATTCCCTACATATGGTACTTCTTTGAACCAGAGTCCTATGGGCCCTGGTCAAAAGTAGTGCACTACAAAGAGAATAGGGTGCCATTTGGGACGGATACTCTGTCTCTGTGGAAGGCCAAATCCCTCTCCAAACACTACTCTTCCTCTGTCATCACTCACACTCTCACACCTCTTCTTTCCTCTACACTAAACACAAACGCAGCATACACACACACACCGAGAGAGAAGCGACAGTCAGACAACAATTTCCTCCCACTCCAAAACTTCCCATGGTGACTCATTCATACAGCTAAGGTCATGAGAAATATACTTATCAAACCATTTTCACATGAAAGGAAAATATTGTTGCTATTATTAACAATATTCATATTTTAACTCGTATTCAAGGGCTAACTTTCATTGGTCGATGGAAGGGAACTTGATAGACTCTATTTGGTGTTTCCACAGCAGTGAAGCTATATGTTATTTGTATATTTACATATCTAACATATCTGTCCGACACAACAGGAGATGAAATACCATATTTGGGCACGAGAACTTCAATGGGCTAACTGGCTATGCTGAGTCACTACAGTGTTTATCACAACAACAACCCTATACGGGGAAATCACATGACCAGGGCAGGGCAGTGGCTGGCTCCCTCAGGTCTGAGGGAATAAGGAGAACTTGTCTTTCACTTTCTAGGTGTGATGCTCAAACTCCCCCCATTTAGTCTCTTACATGCTGCTAGAGTATCAAGCAACTCAGTGGGTAATGCTGTTCACCACCTTCCGGAGACACCTGAAACCCCACCTCTTTAAGGAATAATATATAATAATAATAATATAATAATATAATAATATACCTAGGATAGGTTAAGTAATCCCTCTCACCCCACCCCCCCTAAGTTTTAGATGCACTATTGTTAAGTGACTGTCCCACTGGATGTCATAAGGTGAATGCACCAATTTGTAAGTCGCTCTGGATAAGAGCGTCTGCTAAATGACTTAAATGTAAAATGTAAATGAATTGGACCTTTATTTGACCTATAGTATGGTCAGATCCTGGGGGGTTAGAAACCTTTTTTTGCATTGTGAGGAAGACCTGGCAGAATGTGATCTGTAAAATGCTAACATAAAAAAACAGCAGTCATTACAGTTAAGGTTTTACAATTTGGTTCAAGTGGTTTCATTCCGGTTGACATCATCACTGTGATGAATCACATTTCCTCTCAACTCCGGCGTATTCCTCCCTCCCTGTAATGTGATGTCTCCTTCCTCCCCCTTGCTGCCTGTCTGTCTCTAGCATGGTTACCTTCCTCCTGCCTGGAGGCTCTTTCCAAGTCAGCACTTCTCTCTGCTCTAATCTTGAAGAGCTGATCAGAGCTACTACAGATGTAGGATCTTAATTTGAGGGAAATAACCCTGCAGCAACAGGAAATGTGAATTATTATGTAGATTATAATTGACAGATCTTTTTTTGTAGGGGTTGATAACATTTTCGTCAGAGCGAATCAAGTCTGACATTTTGAAGTGGAAATTACAAACTTTAGAAGCCTTTTTAAACCTGGAATATTCTTCAAGTTTGCATTTCCTGCTGTGCAGAAACATTCTCAGCAACAAAAGAGTGATCAAATGAACCACTTGGAAATATGGAGTGAAAAAAAGTCTAAAGTTTACATAAAAATGAGAACTACTATGAACGCCTGGCCTGGATAATGCACTTTTCTTTCCTGCTACGACGCCATCCCTCCCCTTCTTTCTTCTCCTACTCTCTTCCTCTCATTTCCTCCTTCTCACCCTCTCCTCTCCTCCTGCTGCACCTCTTGTCCTCCTCCTCCTCCTCTTGCTGTCATCTCCTACTCTCCTCCTCCTCTCCTTCCCTCCATTCCTCCTCATCCTTCTCCTCGCCTAGCCCTGCAGCCTTGCAGGACTCAGCACTGTGTGGGAGAGGGCCTCTTTGTCATAGGAGTCATCAGTAACTGTCGCTGCCATGCCGCAAGCTTAATTAGCCAGCTCTCTCATTAGCATGGCCTCTCTCCTCCTTCTCTCTCTCAGTCCCTCTCTCTCTCTGTCCCTCTTTCTCTTTCTCTCTCTCTCTCTCTCTCTCTCTCTCTCTCTCTCTCTCTCTCTCTCTCTCTCTCTCTCTCTCTCTCTCTCTCTCTCTCTCTCTCTCTCTCTCTGTCCCTCTCTCTCTGTCCCTCTCTCTCTCTATCTATCTCTTATTCCCTCTTTCTCTCTCTCCTCACTTCTCACTCCCTCCCTCCTTCCTTCCCTCCCTCCTTCCCTCTCTGCTCCGAGACGGAACGCCTGATTATTCGGCATTGCAGTCGTGGCCAATTACAGGCCCCAAATGGAATGACATTAATCAAATCTTTAGTACGGTGGCAAACTCTGAGATATCAGATTGCAAAAGGCTGCAAAACTAATATGTCACTGTCAGTGGGGCTGCGCAGGCATTTAGCTGCTAGCATTAGGGAGACGGGCTGAGACGGCCTAGCGCCTGGGTGTAATATGGAACCCTGCTCTGGAAGCTATTAGCTTGACATGGCATGCCTGTCCACACCCTGCACTCATTTTTTATTTTCACTTTCTCTCTTCCTCTTCTGTCGCCTCTCTTCCCCCTCTCAGTGAAGTGCAGAATGGGGAAGACAAACAGGGAAGGAGGAAGGATGGGGATGGGAAGCAGGGGAAATAGAGAGAGAAGAGCTGGATGGATGAAAGGAGTTAGGGAAGAAAGATGTGGTAGGGGGAAGGGGGACAATGAAGCTGAGAATGAAAGGAAGGAAAGGGGAAAGTGATGGTCCTGGTCTTGGAGAGAGAGAGAGAGAGAGAGAGAGAGAGAGAGAGAGAGAGAGAGAGAGAGAGAGAGAGAGAGAGAGAGAGAGAGAGAGAGAGAGAGAGAGAGAGAGAGAGAGAGAGAGAGAGAGAGAGAGTGAGAGAAAGAGAGAGAGAGATCTGTCTGTCTTGCTCTTTCTGCAGGGCTTCAAGGCTCTAGCCTTGGCAGAGAGGACGCAACAACGCTTAAAGCCTGCCTCTCACTGCCACCTCCCACCCCCTCCACTGAGCTTCCTTTCCCAGTGAGGAGTGCTGCTGCTAGGGCAGGACTCAACACAGACTGGGCCGGGCCAGGCCCTATCAGATCCCAACCCTGGTGCCCCACCAGGCCCAGTCCCAGGCCGAGCCCCGATGCCGGTCTACCCGCAGGCGAGCCAGAGGACACCACCGCATAATGGGATCATTAGAAAAAATGATTAAACCTCAAGTGAAATGTGCTAAATGCCTGTGTCAAAGAAGTGGCCTTTAAAGGGGAATAAATAAACAAGAGTTATGTTGTAGGTTTGGGTGTGCACTATGGCAGCATAATAAATTACAGGGTAATGATATTAAAAGCACAGAGTCGTTAAGATGCCAAGCGGAGAGACACCATAAATCCAGCCAGGCTCCCACTGGCTGTCTCCACACACAGTAATTAAAGAGGATTTATGAGGTGCATTACATCAGTGCTAGATAGTTCATATATCGGCCCCCTTTATTGGACAGCCTGACAGGCGCCAAAAAATATTGTTGAAGTTCCCCGGCCCTCGCCGCCAAGAGGCCTCTCCCAGCACTCTGTCTTTTGTTGTGTCAGACATGCCTGGCAATAATGGATGGAGCACTCCACTCCTCTGTTCTCTCTCTCTCCCTCCTCCACTTATTCCACCTCACTGGATGTGATGGTGAGAAGGTCTGTGACACTGCTGCCAAATAGCTTTATCTTCATGGCAGCCATTCACACACTCCCTTTACCTCTCTCTCTCTCTCTCTCCTCTCTCTCCCTCTCTCTCCTCTCTCTCCTCTCTCTCTCTCTCTCTCTCTCTCTCTCTCTCTCTCTCTCTCTCTCTCTCTCTCTCTCTCTCTCTCTCTCTCTCTCTCTCTCTCTCTCATCTCTCTCTCTCTCTCTCTCCCTCTCTCTCATCTCTCTCTCTCTCTCTCTCTCTCTCTCTCTCTCTCTCTCTCTCTCTCTCTCTCTCTCTCTCATCTCTCTCTCTCACCCACTCTCTTTCTCTCTATCATTCTACTGTGTCAGACAAAGGAGAGAGGGCCCCAGTGTAAAAGAGAGAAGTGAGATGGAACATGAGAGAGAGAGAGAGAGAGAGAGAGAGAGAGAGAGAGAGAGAGAGAGAGAGAGAGAGAGAGAGAGAGAGAGAGAGAGAGAGAGCACATATGTAATAGGTGGAGAGTAAGAGTGAGGGCCTCATTATGTGTGCTGCCCTTTACTGAGGAGAGGCCTATGAGGGTGGAACTAGAAGTTAGGAGTACAGAACAGAGAGAGGTGAGTGGGAGGACGATGCTAGCCAAGCAGAAAAACAGCAGAGAGAGAGAGAGAGAGAGAGAGAGAGAGAGAGAGAGAGAGAGAGAGAGAGAGAGAGAGAGAGAGAGAGAGAGAGAGAGAGAGAGAGAGAGAGAGAGAGAAAGAAGAAAACACACGCCTCAACAAATATCAAACCGAGGATCAAGAGCAAAGTTCTTTGTTGGCTAATTATTCTGCTTTGCTTTGATTCAAAGAAAGCAAAGGGTGCATAAATCTGCAGCACCTTTGTTTCGAATTGTGCTGACAGAAAAAGTGTTGTTTTCATCTGTCCAGAGGGGTACTGTATGCTTAGGCAGGTAAACCTGAGCAAAACATTATTGCAAAACCACTAACTAGTGTACAGTAGGCCAGATAAGCTCTTGAATAGTTTCTATAATCTCACAACATTCATCTAAAAATATAAATATGTTTACAACATTTAAACATTTTATATTTTGCATTATATATATATATCTATATATATATATACAACAACAAAAAACATCAACACTTTTTAAAACCTACCAGCGCAGGGGTTGGCCTCCCCCATGGATTTATTTATGGAAAATCAGGATTAGTTACACTTAAAATCAGGTTGCTGTTACATGGTATTTTAGAACATTGGTGTAATAACCTGTAACTACACAGTAACTACACAAGTAAATCATATGAAACAGAATTACGGGACGTTTCATTACAGAACATTTTTTCAGCCATTTGCCGTATCTACTATTTCCATAGACGTTAAGAGATTGTTCAGAGGAGAAATCACCTAAACCGAGACACGGGACTAAAATGTGCCACAAAGGAAGGATAAAAAAACAGAGTAGAGCGAAAAATTAAAAAAAGACCACAGAAGAAATATCCCCCCGCTGCCCGCTGATGTTAACGATCTGTGACACTTTTATTATCATTATTCATTAGTGCTTTTCAAGCAACAGAATTAAATCAATATGCGGGAGTGAAACAAATTTCAACAGGCCATTCAGATCAATCTGGGGGAGTTTTTTTATCTACATTACTGCCACTGAGCCACGCTCGTTAACTAGGGAGGGAGGGAGGGAGAGAAAGCGGGAGAGGGGGGGGGGTTGACAGAGAGAGGGAGAGAGAGGGAAAGAGGGAAGGTGGTGAGAGGGAGCGGGAGAGGGAGAGGGACAGGGGGAGAGATGGAGATAGCGGGAGAGGGGGGGGTTGACAGAGAGAGGGAGAGAGAAGGAAAGAGGGAAGGTGGTGAGAGGGAGAGGGAGAGGGACAGGGAGAGAGATGGAGATAGCGGGAGAGGGGGGAGGGGGTGAGGGAGAGGTGAGGGAGAGAGGAAAGATTGGTGTGATGTCTAATTAGGAGGACATGAACTGAGCCTCCGTTACTCTTCTCTTGTCGAGATTTAATCTCATTTGCAAGTCTTCCGTGTTTGTCATCGTATCTGGAGTGAATTTGCCTCGACCTCGTTTGTATCTTTCTGTCAGGAAAACCCACACACATAAACAATACATAGTATACAAGCAAGCCAGCACACACACGCACACACACGCACGGTACACATCACCCCTGACTCCCCTCTGTGTGCCCGCCCTGCAGTGCAGTCTCTCTCTGCAGGCCTCACTGCACTCTACAGGCAGTCCCAAACAACCGCGGTGCACCAGAGCCAGTCTAGAGCCCTTCGCAATTCTCATCTCTGTCCCTCTGAATTAGCCCTGCGCAGCCCTCATCTATGTCCCCCTGAATTAACCACCATGGCAGCTGTTCTGACCCACTCTCCACTGGGGCTAGATAGAGGAGAAACTAACGCTGGCCTGGCCAGCAGCTAAGAATGCCTGCTTTGTCCTTTATTATAATAGCGGGCCAGGGACCACCGTGAATGCTCATTAATTTCATATCTAGGTTGCATCCCAAATGTCACCATATTCCCTATATAATGCACTATTTTTGACCAGAGCCCATCAGGCTCTTTTGGGTATTAGGGTGGGACATTTGGGACACACACCTGGTGATGGGGCATGATCCCTTCAGCATTAGGGCTTTTTAGGTGTTCGGGCTGCATCACGCGCCTCTCTGTGTACTGGTTTGCTCAGTGATCACCTTAGGGGAGAGAGACAGGGGTTTGGTGGGACCTGGCAACATGGCAGTAGCAGCAGCAGAGTGTGTGTGTGTGTGTGTGTGCGCGCGTGGAGGAGTTTTGTCCTTGGTTTCTCCTGTCGTCCTCTAGAAAAGGAGACTGGTAGGCTGCGTACATTCCAGCACATTAACACAGAAGTCACTCTAGCGCCATGACTTACAGGTACGTAAGGTGTGTGGGACACTGGTCTAATGTAATGTCATCTGGGCCTGATGTCATGGATAGTGTATGGCCGCATCCAAAATGGCACCCTGTTCCCTATGACAGTGCACTACTTTTGCCAAGAGGGCTCTGCAGGGAATAAGGTGCCATTTGTGACACAGTCTAAGTGTGTTCTTAGTTTGACTAACTCTGAGGATGTCATATATATTCACCAACC